>NC_060185.1:32998979-33058979 GCF_021184085.1 Oncorhynchus gorbuscha
TGTCTCAGCTTGTAGCCTGACACATTGGTGCCAGCCCTGCTATCTTGCCTACTATTGAGTTGTTGGGAGCAAGTGGTGGGAGTATTTATTTTTTCAACTGGCTGACAGAATTCCACTGCGAGAGAACCTAAATACCGTTACATTGATTATTTTGGCAATGTTATATTATAATCTGTAATCCATGTATAACTACCGTGCACATTCTGTAGAAAGGCACTGAGCCGGAGAGGAATAAGATGAGGACTGGACTGTTAGTGTAACTGAGAGAAAGGTTTGGTCACTCCCTCAGGCTAATGGTGTGTGCTGTGGGAGACTGAGAGACTGACTGCTCTACTCTGCGGGACAGCACAGCATCCAATCCACCTCTGTAAGGGGGGAGAGAGGGAGGTGCTGAGGGAGAGAATATGTGGTGAGGAGGGAGAGTTCATGTTAGTTTAAGAGTTTAAAAATAGCTGGAATCTCAAGGAGATTTTCTTTATTGTGGTTGGAAACTTAAAGTTTTCAAGAAATCCTCTCTTGAATGATAGTTTCTGTTTTAGTCCAGATTTGCAAATAACCATCGACTTTCCAAGCAGATTTTGTCTTTAAACAACTGTACTGCAAGTCTCTGTTACCTAACAGAGAGACTGGTGTGGGGAAGGTTCCTATGCACGTCTCAGTGAGCCCCAGTAAAAGGTGAACAGTCACGTAACCCTGTGACAGTTCAGAGAACTCCATTGCGCTCCAGAAGTAGTCTCTCCTGGGAGGAGAGCGCTGCTTGGTTCAGGCCGTCTAATCTCCATCCCAGGAATTTTACAGCCAATTAGCACCTCCACGAAAGTCACCCCAAAAACAGTTCCCCTCGCTGCTGTCCGCCGCTGTCCCACTTTTTGGTCAAAAACCGACCTGTTTTTGGACCGAGTTCACCCTACAAGTGTTTTTTGACTCCTCTGATGACTTGGTTAGATTAGTTTGTCTACGTCAGGCCCGGGCAATTATTTTCCATGGAGACCACGTTAGAATATATTTTTGCCATCGCGGGCCAGAATCATATCATCATCATATATACATCATGTTGTATGACTGTGTTGACAGATACATCCACTGTAAATCACGTCCAGATATGCTACTTATTTTACTTTTTTAACATGCACAGAAATAAACCACCTCCATCTTCTCCTTTTGATAGGTATTTTCATTATTAAACATGCAATGAACCCCACGGAGGGAAAAGTATACTGTGCATTCAGCACCACGGACAGAACTCTTGTTAACGGGTATGCACAAAAACACAAAGAGAGAGCTCAACATTACATTTAAACTACTCAATCAGTGTGAGGAGTGAAGTCTCCGATGGGCACCCAAACAGTACAACTTCTAATCTTACAAAAGTTTTGTTCATCCACAACTGCATAGACCCTTGTCAGTGACATTGTTTTGAATAGTTCTCCAATCACTGCATCAGACTGAAGATGCGTGTCACGTGCATCACTGCTATCATCCAGGGCCAAGGATAAATAAGTGAAATCCTTTACCTTGTCTTTCAACTGTTGTACCATATTCTCTGCAATGTCCTCAACATGCCGTGTCACTGTTCGTCTTGACAGGGAAACAATAGCCAAGTTAACAAACAGATTACCGACCATTTCGATTCCCACCGTACCATGGATGCACCTCAGCCACGCTCAAGGTCCTAAACGATATCATAACCGCCATCGATAAGAGACATTACTGTGCAGCTGTATTCATCGACCTGGCTAAGGCTTTCGACTCTGTCAATCACAACACAACAGTTATTGGCAGACTCAACAGCCTTGGTTTCTCAAATGATTGCTTCACCTGGTTCACCAACTACTTCTCTGATCGATTTGACACACTGAACTCGGAGGGCCTGTTGTCCGGACCTCTGGCAGTCTCTATGGGGGTGCCACAGGGTTCACATCTCGGGCCGACTCTCTTCTCTGTATACATCAATGATGTCGCTCTTGCTGCTGGTGATTTTTTTTTTTATCCACCTCTACACAGACAACACCATTCTGTATACTTCTGGCCCTTCTTTGGACACTGTGTTAACTAACCTCCATACGAGCTTCAATGCCATGCAACTCTCCTTCCGTGGCCTCCAACTGCTCTTAAATGCAAGTAAAACTAATGCAAGCTCTTCAACGGATCGCGGCCTGCACCTGCCCGCCCATCCAGCATCACTACTCTGGACGGTTCTGACTTAGAATATGTGGACAACTACAAATACCTAGGTGTCTGGTTAGACTGTAAATTTCCTTCCAGACTCACAATAAACATCTCCAATCCAAAATTCTATCTAGAATCGGCTTCCTATTTCGCAACAAAGCATCCTTCACTCATGCTGCCAAACATACCCTCGTAAAACCGACCGTCTTACCGATCCTCGACTTTGGCGATGTCATTTACAAAATAACCTCCAACACTCTACTCAACCAATTAGATGCAGTCTATCACAGTGCCAAATGTTTTGTCACCAAAGCCCCATATACTACCCACCACTGCGACCTGTACGCTCTCGTTGACTGCCCCTCACTTCATATTCGTTGCCAATCCCACTGGCTCCAGGTCATCTACAAGTCTCTGCTAGGTAAAGCCCCGCCTTATCTCAGCTCACTGGTCACCATAGCAGCACCCACCCGTAGCACGCGCTCCAGCAGGTATATCTCACTGGTCACCCCCAAAGCCAATTCTTCCTTTGGCTGCCTCTCCTCCCAGTTCTCTGCTGCCAATGACTGGAACAAACTGCAAAAATCACTGAAGCTGGAGACTCATATCTCCCTCACTAGCTTTAAGCACCAGCTGTCAGAGCAGCTCACAGATCACTGCACCTGTACATAGCCCATCCAACTACCTCATCCCCATACTGTATTTATTTATTTATCTTGCTCCTTTGCACCCCAGTATCTCTACTTGCACATTCATCTTCTGAACATTCTACCATTCCAGTGTTTAATTGCTATATTGTAATAACTTGGCCACCATGGCCTATTTATTGCCTTACCTCCCTTATCCTACCTCATTTGCACACACTGTATATAGACCTTTTCTACTGTATTATTGAATGTATGTTTGTTTATTCCATGTGTAACTCTGTGTTGTTGTATGTGTCGAACTGCTTTGCTTTATCTTGGCCAGCTCGCAGTTGCAAATGAGAACTTGTTCTCAACTAGCCTACCTGGTTAAATAAAGGTTAAATAAAAAATTAATGAATTTAAAATAAAAAAAACGTTTTCAAACAGCTCTTTCTTGTCGGGGAAAAGTATTGGTGCAGAGTCAATTAAGCATTATTTAATGAATAACTTGCTATGTTTAGCAATTCTGTGGGACAGTACATAGCTAGTTAGCTCTTGCAATTCCATAGTTTGCTGAATGCAGTATTGTGAAAAGTCCTTGCTTCTTTTGCAACTCAGAAAGCAACTCTTTTGATGCATTGGCCCTCTGCTCATATTCCTATATTTCTCTACATGCTTCATCTGGAGGTGTCGGGACAAGTTGCAGTCTTCCAAGACAGCGTTGCTCTCTTTGCACACAGCTTTCCCTGATATCTCAATAAATAAATATTTCGATGTCCACTATTGCTGGAACACCCAGCTTTTAATTTGAATAACAAATAGTTTTTTCGAAACTTTATCGCAAATTCTTTGCTCTGAGCATGATTCTGCAGGCTGTATTAAATCAGGTTGTGGGCCTCACACGACCCCGGGCCGGCCTTTGCCCAGGCCTGGTCTACGTTGTTGTGCTCTATTCTGATCCTAGCCCCCTCTAAAGATGGATGTCATTGTAGGGAGGGCGTTCATCTCCAGCTACAAGATAATGAGGTGGTGTGTGTCTAAGGTTGGATAGCAACGCATTGTGCCTTCTTAAAGATTCCTTTCCATAATATCGAATCAGCCTTTTTCCAGCCAATCTTTATGACAGAGAGTGAGCTTTCTATTTGAGCTGATTAGGGTAATTGATAAATTGTCAGGTGTCCCCTCCCTGTCAGAATGGTTATGGCAGAACAAACCAAATCTAGCTATTTTTGCATTGCAGTGGGGCTTTGTGCTTGTTCTGCACAACCCACAGTGAAACTAGTTAATGTACTGTTTTAGTAGCGAGCCGGTGAATAGTGGCGGTGGGGACTGAGTTCAGAACTTTGGCAGAGCTCTGCGCAAGGCAGTTTTGACGTTGTCAATTGTCATATCAGCCAGGGTGAAGTCAGAATCCAATCAGATTCAACCCTGGTTCTCACCCTCCCTGCTGTCTCTGGAGATAGCTGGCAAATACTAATGTTTACAATTGGATTTACATAATTCTCTTCCAACCAATTTCTTGATTAGTAATCCAAATATCGAATATTGTATGCTGCCAGTAACATCAGTCAGTCCATATGTCTGTTTATCCCTACACATTACTACAGCAATATGCCCTCCCATGTAATTGGACATAATATTTACTTGGCCCAATGGATATGAGGATACCTCCTGGCCTGCTTTCTCCTTGGCAGGACATTCACATCATTCCATCTGTTTTTTATTGACCTCATTAAAGATTCAGTAGTTCTATTAGTGTGTCGTATGATCCCTTGGACACTAGCACTCACTAACCATTATTCAAGGGCATTGCTTGGCAAGCTGGTCCTGAAAACAAATGAAATAGGAATGGTAAAGCACCACCTCATGCATGCTGATTTTCATATCATTATAGGTTCAAATAATATATCACATATTATGGTGTCACTTCTTCTGCTTTTCAATAGAGTAAATAATTATGAAAGTAATTCCCAGAACCACACACATTTACATTGACTGTTAAAATATATCCAATCCCACACGGTCAAGCCAGAGCCCCCGGTGCAAATTTAAAGCATAGTGAGATTATGTATGGGAAATAGTTGTCTGCTCACAGCAGCTGCAAGCTTTTTACGGGCGAAAAATGTCTTCTGATTACATTGTTGAGAAATGACATGGAATCTGTAGAATGTACAGGCAGGCCAGAGTAGAGACATGGGAGCTGATGGCAAGGCAACCAATATGGGGGAATAAGTAATGATGGTATTGCAGCGAGAAGAGAAAAGAGGCTAAAAAGAGACATAGCCAGAAACATCCAGAGTTGGCCTAGCTGTGGCGTAGAGGGAGAGAAGGATGTGGGAGGTGCTGACTATCTGTTGTGTGAGAGGGATTTCTCCTGGAGACAGACTGAGTGAAAATTATGTAGACTGAGTGCGTCCCAAAAGGCACCCGATTCCCTATATAGTGCACTACTTTTGACCTGGGCCCTGGTCAAAAGTAGTGCACTACATATGGAATAAGGTGCAATTTGCTATTAGGTTTGTGACGGTACCAGTATCATGAATTTTTTTCCATGACAAAAATGAAAACACGAAGCAGACCACACACGAACACACTTTGGTCCTTTTTAAAAACCTGCTGTATGTAAAATATTGTGTTTTCCGAAAGTAGTTCAAATCCACGATACTAATGAGTACTGCAATACTGGTATCGACCCTACTATTTGGTACACAGCCCGAGATCACTGAGGTCAGTGGAGCTGCCGCACTGGCATGAGCCTGACCAGAGCCACGTATACTGTAGCCAGTCAGGTTAACTTAGTCATTATAGCAGTGTACGTTTCCACTGCCGTCACGTCCCGTTGTAAAATATATTATTGTACGTCTCGGTTACTCAAAACGCCCACTACACGCATTCCAAACATATTGAAGGTAATAGTTACTTGAAAGGCATACGTTCAAGTTCCCAAATACAAGTAGAATAAGCACAGGGAAATCATGAAAGGGAATGCCTGGCGATGGGTTTGGTTGGAGTGGGCGCCCTGCGGGGCTGAGCCCATGCTGTGGGTTACCCTGTGCCTCTGTGTTGGGGGCTAATCGTTGTTTTGATGATTATTTTGCTGTGCATCTGTTTGGGCTTGGGGGAACCGATCCCACGGCCATGTAGCATCAAAGGCGTTACCAGCTTAAGCTGGTTGTAAAGGAGCCTGCGAGGTCTTGTCTTTTTTGAGAGAGAGACATTTCTCCAGCACTGCATTGTTAACACGGGCTCCAAATGAAAGCCACATGATATTTCGCTCCACAGCAACATGAAACCCTCGGCCTCAAACAGTTTTACTGGATGCAGAGTGAACTGAAGGGTTACCCATCAGACTCATCATATGAATGGTTCTTGCTATCGAGATACTTCAGATCCATGAATTGAGATCCCTTTTTACGTTTTTTTAAATTTAACCTTTTATTTAACGAGGCAAGTCAGTTAAGAACAAATTCTTATTTACAATGACGGCCTACCACGGCCAAACCCTCCCTTATCCCAGACAAAGCTGGGCCAATTGTGCGCCGCCCTATGGCACTCCCGATCACGGACGGTTGTGATACAGCCCGGGATCGAACCAGGGTTTGTAGTGATGCCTCTAGCACTGAGATACAGTGCCTTCGACTGCTGCGCCTCTTGTGAGCCTATTAATCTATACAACTCAGAAATATACCATGTTGGAACGGATGGAATGGGGACATTTATAGGACTGAAGTTGATCCCTGTCCAATAGAAAGGTTATCCCACTTCCCTCCATGTTTTCTTTGAAACATGCTTTAGGAAGTGAAAAAGCAGAGTGTATGCATTCAGAGCCATTAGTGTAATGGGATTCCCAGCCTGGTGAGGTGTTAAGTCTAGTCTGGGAGGAGGACAGACAGAGCGTACAGAGACAGAATGTGTGTCCCAAATGGCACCCTTTTTCCTTATACATTGCTCCCTATGGGCCCTGGTGAAAACTAGTGCACTATATAGGGAATAGGGTGCCATTTCTGATTAAGTCGTTTCATTGGCGCATCAACATGTTACTCACCACCTGCTCATTGCTTTCAGAACCAGAAGGTGTGTTTTTAAGTCTTTAACGGGTAGCCGGTGCATCTCGTCCTTTGCTCTGCCGCATGCAGAAAGCCTATTTACTGTTGAATTGAATGTTGTCCAGAGTAATGTTATTTAGGAGTAGTTCATGTAACCTTGATAAGCTCCTCTTGTTTGTGTGCAAGTGATCACCAGCAGACTGGGAAAGCTGCTGAGCTGGAGCAGAGTAACGGCTTAAGGTCTGTTAAGGTTTCACGTTTTGAAATGTCAGTGTTTCTGACAAGCACCACCCTTTTCTCCTTTTTGTTCCCTCTAATTACTGAGCACAGTGAGCGGTATGCACTGATGTCAAGAGCAAGCAAGGAAAGTGAAGCGGAATGGGAGAAAGAGGAGTAAGTGAGATGTACTAAGAGTGATGGTTGAAATGGAGCAGGGGGGTTATCAAAGGTTTATAGGAATTAAACTAAATGTTAACCGAGTATAGCCCAGTTCAATCTAAGAAACTGTCCAAAATCAGAAGCCGAACAGCCAAAGAGGAGGTTCATCTCACTACATTGATTTAAAGACATTTGAACTAGAGGTCGACCGATTTAATCGGAATTGCCGATTTAATTATGGCCGATTTCAAATTTTCATAGCAATCGGAAATCGGTAATTTTGGGCGCCAATTTTGTTTATTTATACCTTTTAATGTTTTATGGCTGCAGGGGCAGTATTGAGTAGCTTTGATGAAAAGGTGCCCATTGTAAACGGCCAGATCCTCAGTCTCAGTTGCTAATATATGCATATTATTATTAGTATTGGATAGAAAACTCAAGTTTCAAACTGTCAAAATATTGTCTGTGAGTATAACAGAACTGATATTGCAGGTGAAACCCTGAGGAAAATCAAAACAGGAAGTAGCTTCTATTTTGAAAACTCCATGTTCCATAGCCTCCCTTTGCTGGATTTAAAGGGATATGAACCAGATTCCTTTTCCTATCGCTTCCTCAAGGTGTCAAGTCTTCAGACATAGTTACAGGCTTTTATTTTGAAAAATGATCCAGAACGATAACAACGCGTCAAGCGGTCACATGAGTTTTGCTCGCGCAACAGAATTTGGACAGCCATTGTTTTCCCCTCTCCTACTGTGAAAGACATTTGTGGTTGATATATTATCGATTTATATATTTTAAAAACAACCTGAAGATTGATTATAAAAAACGTTTGTCATGTTTCTGTGGACATTATGGAAACTTTGGAATTTTCGTCTGCGTTGTTGTGACCGTTCTTCCCTGTGGATTTCTGAACAACGCGACAAACAAACTGAGGTATTTTGGAAATAAAAATCATCTTTATGGAACAAACGGAACATTTGTTGTGTAACTGGGAGTCACGTGAGTGAAAACATCAGAAGATCATCAAAGGTAAACGATTAATTTGATTGCTTTTCTGATTTTCGTGACCAAGCTTCCTGATGCTAAGTGTATTTAATGTTTTATAGTGCGATCGATAAACTTACATAAACGCTTGGATTGCTTTTGCTGAAAGCATCATTTCAAAATCTGACACGACAGGTAGATTAAGAAAAGGCTAAGCTGTGTTTTCCTATATTGCACTTGTGATTTCATGAATATAAATATTTGTAGTAATATTTATTGAATGTAGCGCTATGCTATTCAGCGGGATTGCAGCTATAACAAGTTAATAAACGTTAATAATCTATAAAATTGATCACGGGGCGATCTGTATTCGATAGCAGCAAGTCTTTAAATCATCGTCCATGTTTTCAATTTCACAACATCCTGGGGCGAGCCCCAAGAAAGGAAGTGCTCTAACGTCATCTAACCAAGGATAAAGCAGGGAAAAAATGCCAGTTCTGGCGACATCGTGTGGAAGCTGTAGGCATTGTCCTGGGGGCCTTGTTTTTTGTCTGTCGCCTTAAGACAATACATTGACTGGCGGATTAATATTTTTGTTTTGTTTTTGGTGAACAGTTTTTCGAGGGATTTTTACTCCTAAACACGTTCTGCTATAGCCACAGACACAATTTAACCAGTTTTAGAGACTTCAGAGTGTTTTCTATACACACATACTATAGTATATGCATATACTATATTCCTGGCATGAGTAGCAGGACTTTGAAATGTTGCGCGATTTTTAACAAAAAGCTGCGAAAATTCGCAGCCTCCCTAATATTAACCAGGTGAAATTGTGTCACTTCTCTTGTGTGCATTGCGAACTAATTTGCCAGACTTTTACGTAATTATGACATAACATTGAAGCTTGTGCAATGTAACAAGAATATTTAGATTAAGGGATGCCACCTGTCAGATAAAATACCGAATGGTTCCGTATTTCACTGAAATAATAAACGTTTTGATTTCGAAATGATAGTTTCCGGATTCGACCATATTAATGACCTAAGGCTCGTATTTCTGTGTGTTATAACTAAGTCTAAGATTTGATAGAGCAGTCTGACTGAGCGATGGTAGGCAGCAGCAGGCTCGTAAGCATTCATTCAAACAGCACTTTCGTGCGTTTTGCCAGCAGCTCTTCGCAAGCACAGCGCTGTTTATGACTTCAAGCCTATCTGCCTAATGGATGGTGTAACCAATGTAAAATGGCTAGCAAGTTAGCGGTGGTGTGTGCTAATAGCATTTCAAACGTCACTCGTTCTGAGACTTTGAGTAGTTATTCCCCTTGCTCTGCAAGGGCCGCGGCTTTTGTTGAGCGATGGGTAATGCTGCTTCGAGTGTGGCTGTTGTCGAAGTGTTCCTGGTTCGAGCCCAGGTAGGGGCGAGGAGAGGGACGGAAGCTATACTGTTACACTGGCAATACTATAGTGCCTATAAGAACATCCAATAGTCAAAGGTATATGAAATAAAAATGGTATAGAGAGAAATAGTCCTATAATAACTACAACCTAAAACCTCTTACCTTGGAATATTGAAGTCTCATGTTAAAAGGAACCACCAACTTTCATATGTTCTGAGCAAGGAACTCAAACGTTAGCTTTTTTTACATGGCACATATTGCACTTTTACTTCTCCTACACTCTGTTTTTGCATTATTTAAAACAAATGGAACATGTTTCATTATTTATTTGAGGCTAAATTGATTTTATTGATGTATTATATTAAGTTTAAAATAAGTATTCATTCAGTATTGTTGTAATTGTCGTCATGACAAATACATTTTAAAAAATGTCCGATTTTAATCAGTTTCGGATTTTTTTGGTCCTCCAATTTGAACAGAACTGCTGTACTCTATAACTCGTCTATGAGATTATACCCCCCCCCCTGTAGATTCACTCCCTCCTCAACCACCCTGGCCCCTCTGAGAGAAGCTTCTGGAAGAAGAGGGACATCCCCCACCATACGTCTCATTATATCCCCTCCCAGCTCTGCTAGTGACAGGTGTTCACTCTACAGCCAACATGTTCTTTTAGATGCATAGAAGCCTTCTGAACATATACAGTAAGAAATAACTGTCTTTAGGGCCTTTGCCAGAACATTCTTACAAGGCTGTCAGTTCTCACTTTATGAATGCCTTGTCTTCATATCTTCACCCCAGTTGACCCTCCCAGTGTGAGTCTGAAGGAGTGTCTGAGAGAGTTCTCCAGCCTCTTTGTTGTGGTGACATAGCATTTAGTGCTGAGGTACGGGGTTGGGATTTGCCAGTAGGGTGGAGAAGAGAGATGTTCATAATGTATAGTGTAATTACTCTCTCTAATTACTGGAGGAGATCTACAACATATCATAGCAACATGTCCCATTACACTGTCTAAAATACTAGTGGTGTTCCTGCCCCACTGTCTCTGACTGTTAGGAGGTGCAACTGTTATTAACACCATCAATTCAAGTTTTATATTGGTGTTAGAACCAATATAAATCAGCCAATTCCATGGTTAAGAACAACAGGCTTATGTAATAGCTAAATGGCAATTATTGTAGTGTCTGTTTGAATTCTTGCATGTTTCATGCTGACTATGTCAGTGTTTTTAGATGGTTTCTGGAGGAGACTCTGTTGGGGGGAAACAAAGCAAAACAACTCTACTCTAGTGGCTTACTGGCCTCCCCAGGCCTATTCCACCATCACTTTTTTTATTATTTCAAAGCTGAAAGCCCGGCCAAACTAAATATCTGCCCTGGCCACAAAGCTAGGAATATTTCAGAGAAGGAAAGCGAAGGGGTTTATGTAAGTTCAGGGATAGGGATAACAGATTGCATGTCTTTTGTGGCCAGTTAGTTGCCAGTTATTAGGGATGGATATACCACACTGCACCGGAATAGTAAGTCATAATCGGAAAGCGGGATACCTAGTCAGTTGTACAACTGAATGCATTCAACTGAAATGTTTCTTCCACATATGCTGGCGGTTGTTGTTTGTAGATTTGCCAAAGTGGTAGAAAAGGGGGGCCAGTCAAGGTTATTGTTCTGTTCAAGTCCTGTACCCCAAATACAAAGAATGTTACTGCAAGATTTACTGTTGTGTATGAGTGCATGCAAACTCTCCCCCCCCCCCACACACACACACACACACACACACACACAGTGGCCTGCAGGTGTGACCTACCGTCCTGGTTTCCTTTACCCCTGGCTCAGAGGTGATGCAGTACAGTAGGTTCTATCCATGTTGTGTTTTACTTTCCAGCCGCCCGCTGTGGGTGTTCCGTGTTCCCTTGTCTCTCTTCCCCTTCCCGTTTAGTTTCCTTTTTGAAGTGATACCCATGAGTCGCTTTGGCCTTGAAAGCCAAACTTGCTGTCCTAGAATTCTCTCTTAATTGGACTGCCATTGGGCTTCATGACGTTTAGTTTGTGGAGGCGCCCATGGGAAATCAGAATCCGAGATGGGGGTGAGGCCATTCTTCACCCTCCCATGCTTCCTTTCTTCTCTCCTTAAGGACACTGATGAAGAGAGGGAGGGAAATGAAGCGTTCCTAAAGACGTGTCCCAACTTTGATCTTTAAATTGCAGTCATTACATGTCATAATACAGCGTGTAAATTCATTTTCCATGCCATTGTTAAAGTGAAATATGTCTGTCACATTTCACTTTGATGTCATAATTATATTATTATGATGATGTATGGTCAATATACTTGTTTAATTGCTATCCTTGTACTAATGGATGCCAACACGTCCTATGAATTTCCCACCTTCCAAATGTAGGAAATCCGTTCCACTAACAGCCAGTCCTCTGTGGATGCCAGTGAAAAGAGAGATTGGGGCTGGCTTTAGGGTTTACACTTGGGGTTACAGGCCAAGGTTGTTGTGATTTGTGTTGGCATTGTGTTAACGTAGGGATTGGGAGTCAAGCCTCCAACAGTAACAGGAGCTTGAGTTCCTCTAGGAGCCTTGGCCTACTTTTGGCTGTGCCCTTGGGTGAAGTGTGGACAGCTGTAGTACTTTAGGATGCCAGCCGAAGGAGAGTTGGAATAATTGCTCCAGTATGTATGTGAGCTGAGTCACTGACTACATCCTAACCACTTCAGCTGTTTCCTTTTTGGTGTTAAAATAATGTTCAAAGGCTATATGGCTAAGTATTTATGGTGAAAATGCAGCACACAGGTCGGGCGGCAGGCACTATTAGGTACTAGCTGTTGGAGGGATCGCTGTGCCGCGGTATAATTTTGTAAAGTAAATACAATTCATGTTTAATATTCAGAGGGGGCGATGCATGGAGGGAAAACAGACAAGCGCAGAGAACGGCTGCTTAAAGATTCATTATCCATGTGAGGTGAGAAGGGTAGAGGGACACCTAAAGCTAAACATATAGCCCACACACACACACACACCCGTGCAAAGACACATTGCCTCCCGCTATGTTGTTTCTCTTTTTGATTGACTCCACCCCCACAGCAGTGTGCCTTTTCCCTCCAACACAAAGGATAGCAGGAAGAGCAGATTGGGTCAGGTTTCCTCTCTGCTCCCTTCTGCTGTGTCGGCCTTTCCCTCTTTCTCTCCGGGGGGGGGTGTTGGTCCTTATTTTTTGTTTCGTTTTTTTTCCTCTGAGGTGGGGGATTGGACTGGATCCAAACTCACTCATCAATTAAAATGTTGTTCCACAATCAACGCAAAATGACAAAAGAATTTAGCTCTCTATTCCCATGCGTAGTTGTGGTATGATTATGATAATATGTATTTATTGTTTGGGGCCCCAACTCAAGGTCTCAGTGATAATTGCATTCACAGGCTTGGTGGAGATCTCTGCCTCTCAACAACCCCTCCCAGCCATCTCCCTAATGAGCAGCACTCTGTCATTTCAGAATTTCAAAGGCTGAAACACTTTAGCATTTAATTGATTTGGACAAAACTATACAAGAAAATCTCATATGCTGCTCCATCATAATACCTTATATATACAAAAGTATGTGGACACGCCTTCAAGTTAGTGGATTCTGCTTTTTCAGCCATACCCATTGTTGACAGGTGTATAAAATCGGGCACACACCCATGCAGTCTCCATAGGTAAACATTGGCAGTAGAATGGCCTTACTGAAGAGCTCAGTGACTTTCAATGTGGCACCGTCATAGGATGCCACCTTTCAAATGTCTGCCCTGCTAGAGCTTCCCCAGTCGACTGAACGTGCTGTTATTGTGAAGTTGAAACGTTTAGAGCAATAATGGCTCAGCTGTAAAGTGGTACGCTCACAGAACAAGCTCACAGAACTGGACCGCCAAGTGCTGAAGCGAGTAGCGTGTAAAAATCGTCTGTCCTTGGTTGCTACCCTCACCTCTGAGTTTCAAACTGCCTCTGAAAGCAGAGTAAGAGCAATAACTGTTCTTTGGAAGCTTCATGAAATGGCAGAGCAGCTGCACACAAACCTAAGATCACCATGTGCAATGCCAAGCGTCGGCTGGAGTGGCGTAAACCTCTCCGCCTTTGGACTCTGGAGTAGTGGAAACGCATTCTCTGGAGTGATGAATCGCGCTTCACCATCTGGCAGGCCGACGGACGAATCTGGGTTTGGCGGATGCCAGGAGAAGGCTACCTGCCAGAATGCATAGTGCCAACTGTAAAGTTTGGTGGTGGAGGAATAATAGTCTGGGGCTGTTTTTCATTGTTCAGGCTTGGCCCCTTAATTCCAGTGAAGGGAAATCTTAATGCTACAACATACAATGACATTGTAGACAATTCTGTGCTTCCAACTTTGTGGCAACATTTTGGGGAAGGCTCTTTCCTGTTTTAGCATGACAATGCCCCTGTGCACAAAGTGAGGTCCATACAGAAATGGTTTGTCGAGATTGATGTGGAAGAACTTGCCTGACCTGCACAGAGGCCTGACGTCAACCCCATCGAACACCTTTGAGATTGAATTGGAATCGCTCGACATCAGTGCCCGACCTCACTAATGCTCTTGTGGCTGAATGGAAGCAAGTCCCTGCAATGTTGCAACACCTTTTTTATGTTTTGTTTTGGAATTAAATGTTCCACATACTTTTGGTCATGTAGTGTATTTGCACACTAGCAGTTCAGCTTAGATTCTTCTGTGAGTGAAAGTTTGTGGCGGCATAAATCCAATACTGTAGTCCTTATGCAGCAGGACGGGACTGTAGCGTGTCGTGCAGACCTGTATCTCAGTATTTCCTGTTATTCACTACGCCACTGTGTGCCACTCTTCCTGCTCTAACACTTTCTCAGGCTCTAACAATAGTCTGGCCCCTCACTGCTGGCCCCCCCCATAATCCTCTTTACAGCCCCCCCTCCCATCTCTTCTCCACTAAGCCTCCTCCATAGGCCAAGGACCCTGCTGTCTTGTCAACATCAACCAATAACTGCGAGGGTTACTGCAAATAATGAGCTGCATTCCATGTTCAGCATTTTCAAAGCCTCTTACATACCCCTGGTCTCAACTTTTGGAGCAAACTTCAGAGATTTGACTTGACTGAAACTTGTTTATGTTAGTAAATGTGTGATCGCAGATCATTTAAAGCCTTAACTCATGTGGTGAAGGTATAGAGGAAAATGGAGGGTAACTGATGCTAGCGTGGCAGTGTGCCAGCTCCTCATAGGCCAATGCCTTCAACAAGTTGACCCGGCTGACACAGACCAAAGCGAACTCCATTCCCTCCTACTCTAGTTTGTTTTCCCAGAGTCCCTCGTCTTGCTCGGCGACACCTCGTTTGGGCTTCTGCCTCCCTCCTGATGCAATGTGCTTGTCATACTGTTGCTATGGCCTGCCAGTTGAGCAGCTTTGATATCTATCTGAGAATGAAATCCCCACCACACAGAGCAGAGACAACACTATAGGCAATGGAGCATCGCTGAGGGGAAAAGGGAAACACGGTACAGAAAAGGCCCACCGTAGAGAGCTTCTTTTAATTTAGGCTCCACATTCTCCATCTTGTGTTTGATCTTTTTTTTCCATTCACAGCAGCTCATAATCCACAACGAGCCTCTACTTGATGTGGTAGATGTATGTCCCTCCTATCTGTGACCGAGTATTTTGTGAATGTTCAACACGGACCTGAACATTCTTTCTTACTTCCTGTAGACCTCTTGTCTGTGTCTAGTTTCAGACGACCTACATGTGTAAGATCACTTTAGCCATAGCACTGCAGCATAGAGTGAGTCTCAAATGGCACCCTATTCCCTATATAGTGCACTACTATGAACCCCGGGGGTTGTGGAGTGTGAGCCGTTTGAAAGGTGTCAAATATTTTAAATGCTTTTTTGGAAACAAGCAAATTTCCCCCTTTTTTAACTCTCCTGTTTTCAGCTGGAGATCCTTTGAGCTTAATTTAAACATTTTAATTATTCACCCATTTATGCATTAAATTGAATTTTTTCTTGAATGGAATGGTGACTGAATGCAGATCAAGGCTGAGAACAGGTTGCAGGCTATGGTAGGATGTTAGGGGGGGACAGAGTATGGGGGCTGCTGGGATTCTGGCATGGGTCGCTGGCTGACTGACTGGTGGAATCGTTGATGTGCCGTTAACGGTGGGAACTAAAATGGTCCCACTTATGAAGTCCACCCCGCCTCATCTGCCTTGCCCGTCATCATGACTCTGGCAAATTGCCAACTGTACAAGGGCTGCTCCTCTCATTTACAACCCTCACTGAGTGATTTCTGCCCTCGACGAGCGTCAATGTCACTCAAGTGTAGTGAGCGTGATGGCTGGAAGCAGGTGGGGGTGGGTGAGAGGGTGTGATACTCCAGAAATCCACATCAAACAAAGCAATTACAGCATGCTGGTACATTGGACTAATGGGTGTTTACAAGTACAGGGAGTCTGCCATCTTAATTACATGCTATGAATTATTAGCCTGGCTCACACTGGCCCACTGTAGAGCTTTGGGCATAGGGCGACTGAGGAACAGTTAGGCTGCTGGGTGTTGGACTATACACTACGCAGGTAAGGTATGAGAAGGTGCTGGCCATACCAGAGCTGTGATTGCGTGTGTTGAGAGACTGGGTGTTGGACTATACACTACACAGGTAAGGTATGAGAAGGTGCTGGCCATACCAGAGCTGTGATTGCGTGTGTTGAGAGACTGGGTGTTGGACTATACACTACGCAGGTAAGGTATGAGAAGGTGCTGGCCATACCAGAGCTGTGATTGCGTGTGTTGAGAGACTGGGTGTTGGACTATACACTACGCAGGTAAGGTATGAGAAGGTGCTGGCCATACCAGAGCTGTGATTGCATGTGTTGAGAGACTGGGTGTTGGACTATACACTACGCAGGTAAGGTATGAGAAGGTGCTGGCCATACCAGAGCTGTGATTGCGTGTGTTGAGAGACTGGGTGTTGGACTATACACTACGCAGGTAAGGTATGAGAAGGTGCTGGCCATACCAGAGCTGTGATTGCGTGTGTTGAGAGACTGGGTGTGCGAAAAGCTGATTTTTCTGGAGTAGTGGCGCGACCCCTCGCCAGCTCTCACAATGCCACTCAATATATGCAAAGCCCTCTCTCTCTCTCTCTCTCTCTCTCGACGGACCTTACTAACCACCAATGCTACTCTCCTGCTCCAGAGCTTTATTTCAATAAGGAATATTACTGTTAATACAGTCCCCTCTCACCCCTGGCTTTACTCCCTTTGTGGGAGGAACACTTTTAAAGGAGTTCGGTATTGTCTGCTGGGCTGCTGGAGTGGCTGTATAGTGGCTGTATCCTGAATAGTCCACAGCTCTCGGCTTAAAGAACCCACAGCCATTCACTCATTCACTTCTAGATGACAGAAGAAATACAAATAATTAAATTACGTCCATTTTTCTATTTTCTTGGCATGACACGGTCATTAATCTTGTTGGATGCTGAGAGTATCCAGGAGGGAGGGAGATGTCTCTAGTGTGATGAGGCAATCTGTCTTAGTAAACACTCAGAGGTTTCATTTAAAAAAGATTGTCTTGGCTAGGGAGAGGAGAGATGTGATGGACAGAGAGGAGAATTAATATGTACAGTTTTTAGAAATGGGGTATTCAGACATTCACTGACTAAGACGGCAATTATTCTGGAAACTTTCACTGCAGAGAAATGTCATTGTTACTGCACCACATTAAAGAAGATTTACATCAGTAATGCTTTAATTACACAATGTTTACGTGGTGAAATAAAACAAAACTCATTTTTATTTTAATGAGGGTGCATTTTTGCAGCACAGGAGCTTTGCTATTTAATGAGTCCACCCATTAGTGTTTTTTTAGATTCTGTAAGCTCGTGTACATTATCATTTTAAGTACAAGCAGCTAGTCCATGATACATATATTTGTCTTACTTATGTCGCATCAACAAACGTATGAATACACAAACTTCCTCCTCTTACATTTTTTTATAATCTAGGAAACATTTAGAATAATAGATGTCCCATGGCTTTTAGGTTGGGGAATCATTAACACATTGCTAGGGAACTGTGACCAGGAAATCCTGCTTTATTTTTACTCCTGTAAAGAGGAGCTGTGTGCCGCTCTACTCTGCTCGCCATGGGCTAATGGAACACGCCACTGCAGCAATTAAGCGGGTATTTGGAATTAATCAAATAAACCCCCAGTCCTGATGCCTACTCTACTCTGAGCCACTGATTTTCTCACAGATTACATGAATAGATGTGTGGCCAGAATGGAACAGGCTTCACATGGCAACACTGATCAGGAAATAAGCCATGAGCTGTACAACCCTTATGGCTTTTCTGACTTCCCGCAGTTTATTATCAACCAGCATGAGGCGTAGTTAGTTTTTGTTTTGTTGGTTAAGATACAAAAAAGTATTTAGGGTTTAGAGTTTTTGATATGACTAATGTAATGTACTTCCGGCGCCGACAGAGATGGCCGCCTCGCTTCGTGTTCCTAGGAAACTATGCCGTATTTTTTTTTTTTTATGTGTTATTTCTTACAACTGTACCCCAGAAAATCTTAGGATTTATTACATACAGTCGGGAGGAACTATTGGATATAAGAGCAACGTCAACTCCCCAACATTACGAACAGGAATACGACTTTCCCGAAGCGGATCCTGTGTTTTGTCTTCCACCCAGGACAATGGATCGGATCCCAGCCGACGACCCAAAACAACGGCGCCGTAGAAGGGGCAGACGGAGCGGTCTTCTGGTCAGGCTCCATAGACGGGCACATCGCGCACCGCTCCCGAGCATACTACTCGCCAATGTCCAGTCTCTTGACAACAAGGTAGACGAAATCCGAGCAAGGGTAGCATTCCAGAGACACATCAGAGACTAACGTTATTTGTTTCATGGAAACATGGCTCACTCGAGACACGCTATCTGAATCGGTACAGCCACCTGGTTTCTTCACGCATCACGCAGACAGAAACAAGCATCTCTCTGGTAAGAAGGGCAGGGGTGTATGCCTTATGATTAACGAGACGTGGTGTGATCATAACAACATACAGGAACTCAGGTCCTTTTGTTCACCTGACTTAGAATTCCTCACAATGAAATGTCGACCGCATTATCTACCAAGAGAATTCTCTTCGATCATAATCACAGTCGTGTATATTCACCCCCCCCCCCCCCCCCCCAAGCAGAAACAGACAGCCCTGAAAGAACTTCATTGGACTCATTGTAAACTGGAAACGACTTATCCTGAGGCTACATTTATTGTAGCTGGGGATTTTAACAAGGCTAATCTGAAAACAAGGCTCCCCAAATTCTATTAGCATATTGATTATGCTACCAGGGCTGGCAAAACCCTGGACCATTGTTATTCTAACTTCCGCGATGCATATAAGGCCCTCCCCCGCCCTCCCTTTGGAAAAGCTGACCACGACTACATTTTGTTGCTTCCAGCCTATAGACAGAAACTAAAACAGGAAGCTCCCGCGCTCAGGTCTGTTCAACGCTGGTCTGACCAATCGGATTCCACGCTTCAAGATTGCTTCGATCACGTGGACTGGGATATGTTCCGCATTGCGGCAAACAACAACACTGAAGAATACGCTGATTCGGTGAGCGAGTTTATTAGCAAGTGTGTTGGTGATGTTGTACCCACAGTGTCTATTAAAACATTCCCCAACCAGAAACCGTGGATTGATGGCAGCATTCGCACAAAACTGAAAGTGCGAACCACTGCTTTTAATCAGGGCAAGGTGACCGGAAACATGACTGAATACAAACAGTGTAGCTATTCCCTCCGCAAGGCAATCAAACTAGCTAAGCATCAGTATAGAGACAAAGTGGAGTCGCAATTCAACAGCTCAGACACGAGAGGTATGTGGCAGGGTCTACAGTCAATCACGGACTACAAAAGAAAAACCAGCCCCGTCGCGGACCACAATGTCTTGCTCCCAGACAGACGGTGTCACTGACACGGCACGCTACCAAAACCTGTGGGCTCTCCTTCACTGTAGTGAGTAAAACATTTAAACGTGTTAACCCCCGCCGGGCTGCAGGGCCAGACGGCATCCCAGGCCGCGTCCTCCGAGCATGCACAGACCAGCTGGCTGGTGTGTTTACAGACGTATTCAATCAATCCTTATCCCAGTCTGCTGTTCCCACTTGCGTCACGAGGGCCACCATTGTTCCTGTTCCCAAGAAAGCTAAGGTAACTGAGCTAAATGACTACCGCCCTGTAGCACTCACTTCCGTCATCATGAAGTGCTTTGAGAGACTAGTCAAGGACCATATCATCTCCACCCTACCTGACACCCTAGATCCACTCCAATTTGCTTACTGCCCCAATAGATCCACAGACGACGCAATCGACATCACACTGCCTTAACCCATCAGGTATTCCTCTTGTCCAATGTAAGAATGCTGTTCATCGATTACAGCTCAGCATTTAAGACTATAGTACCCTCCAAACTTGTCATTAAGCTCGAGACCCTGGGTCTCGACCCAGCCCTGTGCAACTGGGTCCGCCCCAGGTGGAGAGGGTAGGTAACATCTCCACCCTGCTGATCCACAACACTGGGTCCCCACAAGGGTGCGTTCTCAGCCCTCTCCTGTACTCCCTGTTCACTCACGACTGCGTGGCCATGCACGCCTCCAACTCAATAATCAAGTTTGCAGACGACACTACAGTGGTAGGCTTGATTACCAACAATGACGAGACGGCCTACAGGGAGGAGGTGAGGAGTGTAGTGTCAGGAAAATAACATCACGCTCAATGTCAACAAAACAAAGGAGATGATCGTGGACTTGAGGGAGCAGCCCCCTATCTACATTGACGGGACAGTAGTGGAGAGGGTGGAAAGTTTTAAGTTCCTCAGCGTACACATCACAGACAAAATGAAATTGTCCACCCACACAGACAGCATTGTGAAGAAGGCGCAGCAGCACCACTTCAACCTCAGGAGGCTGAAGAAATTTGGCTTGTCACCAAAAGCACTCACAAACTTCTACAGATGCACAATCGAGAGCATCCTGTTGGGCTGTATCACCGCCTGGTACGGCAACTGCTCCACCCATAACCGTAAGGCTCTCCAGAGGGTAGTGAGGTCTGCACAACGCATCCACGGGTGCAAACTACCTGCCCTCCAGGACACCTACACCACCCGATGTCACAGGAAGGCCAAAAAGATCATCAAGGACAACAACCACCGAGCCACTGCCTGTTCACCCCGATATCATCCAGAAGGCGAGGTCAGTACAGGTGCATCAAAGCGGGGACCGAGAGACTGAAAAACAGCTTCTATCTCAAGGCCATCAGACTGTTAAACAGCCATCACTAACATTGATTGGCTGCTGCCAACATACTGACTCAACTCTAGCCACTTTAATAATGGAAAAATTAACGTTATCAATTTTTCACTAGCCACTTTATATAATGCTTACATACCCTACATTACTCATCTCATATGTATTTTCTGTACGCTATACCATCAACTGCATATTGCCTTCTTGATGTAATTAAATGTATTACTAGCCACTTTAAACAATGCCACTTTATATAATGTTTTCATTACTCATCTCATATGTATATACTGTACTCTATACCATCTACTGCATCTTGCCTATGCCGTTCGGGCATCACTCATTCACATATTTTTATGTACATATTCGTATTCATTCCTGTGTGTGTGTGTGTGTGTGTGTGTGTGTGTGTGTGTGTGTGTGTGTGTGTGTGTGTGTGTGTGTGTGTGTGTGTGTGTGTGTGTGTGTGTGTGTGTGTGTGTGTGTGTGTGTGTGTGTGTGTGTGTGTGTGTGTGTGTGTGTGTGTGTGAAGTAGTTGTTGTGAAATTGTTAGGTTATATTACTTGTTAGATATTACTGAATGGTCGGAACTAGACGCACAAGCATTTCGCTACACTCGCATTAACATCTGCTAACCATGTGTATGTGACAAATAAATGTGATTTAATGTAAGCGGTCTTCTCACACAAGTACTGTGTCAGCTGATACCCTGAGTCATTTTTGATCTTACTGGAGAACCATCTTATCCTGTCAGTGTTTTCTATTGGTCACGTAAAGATTCCGTCTGTTATCTGCTGTAGCCTTCCCGTTTCCAAATATGTCATCACATGACTTTGTTGTATGACAACTCACACTGTGTTAAAGCTATTGCTTATCCTTGTTAGTTCCATAGAATCGAGACCGAGCCCTAGAATGAAATATGGAGTGTACAACAGGCTCTTATCAGAGGAGGTGCATCTGCAGAAGATGGATGTTGCTAGGGACCTAGCTGTGCTGTGGGAGTGATGGACAGACCAAGGCTTTTACATGGACAAGTCAACTCATGCTGCTCACTGGCATTCACAAGATCTCATGAGAGAGTGGGTTGGGAATTCATTAGACTTGAGTTCAAGGAGGGAAAACAAAATGGATGAGACTTGGATGTGAAGATACCCTGAGTGTACAGAATATTAGAAACACCCTCCTTTTTGCCTTCCGAACAGCCTCAATTCTTTAGGGCATGGACTCTACAAGGTGACTCTAATGCTTCCCACATTTGTGTCAAGTTTGCTGGATGTCCTTTGGCTGGTGGACCGTTCTTAATACACACGGGGAACCGTTGAGCGCAAAAAACCCAGTTGCGTTGCAGTTCTTGACACACACAAACGGGTGCGCCTGGCACCTACTACCATACCCTGTTCACCCTGTAAATGGCACACATACACAATCTCAATTGTCTCAAGGCTTAAACATTTCTTCCCCTTTATCCACACTGATTGGAAGTGGAATTAACAGGTGACATCAGAAAGGGATCATTAGTGTTCACTGGATTCACCTGGTCAGACTGCTCTTTCCTTGACAATCATTCCTAATGTTTTGTACACTCTGTGTATATGAAGATCTTGAGGGAATGAGAAAGACATTGAGTCATTCTAAGATGAGGGCCCTGTTTTGAAGGAGCAATTAGCACTGATTTTGGTGTCCAGAGCGAAACAACACTGGAAGGGAATCAATGAAATAAAACGACATTACATTAAGACGTCCCTTTTGTACACTTCTTCCACTGTACTTCCGTCCCAGCCCTGGGATTGGTCGGTTTAGTTGTTTGTCTTTGTTGTGTGATGTATAACATTTGCTGACTGATTCTTTAAATTAAATAGTCGGGCAATTCAGAGTGTTTGTGAGCTCATTAAAATAAATGGTGGCATTGAGCAGTTTGTTTTGTGCTGGGGGATGCCGTCGTTTTAGAGAAGCGAGAGAGGTAGCCATGATGAACAGGAAAAAAGCCAAACAAGTACCACACAGGGATGGCAGTCCGATCTGGGCTGAACCGGTCCATGCCGCTCCATTTGTTGCTCACTTGGCCGGACCACCCAGAGTGATCCGGTGGGCTACACAAGTGAACATTGTATCCCTCTGGGGGAAAAATCTTATAACAAAACTGCTTTTCAGCTTCCATACGTGCCAGAAACAAAAGGAGAGCACAACAAATGGCTGAATATGAGATTTTGATACCTAATTGCTGCCCCGGCCTTTGTATTAATGCCAGCTGATTTATCTAGCAGGACGAGGTAGAGTGGTGTGACAGACAGGAGCTCTTTGTTGGGTTTGACTGTGGTACGACTGAATACAGACCGACGAACACCATGCGGTTTAGACCAACACCATGCGGTTTAGACCAACACCATGCGGTTTAGATGGTTTGGAACCATCGTTGCACAGCACACACTTCCCCTGGTGGAGGATGTTGACAGAGGTTTCAGAAACACCCCAAAAAATATCCAGCCTTGGTCATAGAATCACAGACTCTATATGTAAATTATAGGATCTCTTTGGCCATAGAGAACAACAGATTAATGTTTAGAGGGCTATTGCAGTTCCCCTCCCTTTTAGCCTTGTGAATGTGAACTCACCCCGTGAGAGGCTGGGGGAGTGTTATGTGTTTTTAAGGGGAGGAGTGATATGAAGTAGCTTAGAATGGAAGGAAATGTGCCAGTCCCTGTAGAACAGGAGTGACACGTAGAAGCAAAGAGCAGACTGTGTGGTCTGCTTGTGGTAGGTTTTCTGTCACAAATTATAAATATTCTTTGAGCTAACCCATTCCAACCCGGCAATTGCAGTTGTGCAGGAGGACAAATGAGCAAATTGGGAGAGCTTGAACAGTTGCTATGTGTTGTCTAACAAAATTGAATTACCACACAAACAGAATGGATCAGGAGGTGGTCTAGAAGCCTCTAATTTGACCTTTTGGTTTGCCAAACGAGAACATTTGCCTACTGTTTATGTATCAAAGCTCTTAGCTTCAATGTCCGCTAGACTGTTTGTTTTTGTCGATTTTTACCGTTTGGTTCTCCAGCTGGTTCCAAGCAAAAGACACGTAGACAGAGTGCCATGTTACGCGGAACTGAATAACACACAGTTAACTGTGTTTCAGCAGCCCAGTATAATGGAAGGGAGAGCTTGTGGAAATTTCATAGCGTTTTTCTCCCCTCTGTCTGTCAAGACATGCGGCTTATTCCTTCTCTCTCTGTTACTATCATCAGCATGACTGTCTTCAGTCCCCAGTGAGAAGGCCAAACTACAGCATGAATATCTATGGATGGAGGCAGTTTGAATCAACCAGTTTACAAATGCAGTATTTTTTACACATAGTTATGCAATGTGGTAGCAAGACTATTTGCTTGGCAGACCACTGCTTCCAGGTTGGGTTTCTGGTGGCAGTGTGAAAGTGAGGCTGAGATGTATGCAGCCTTATGTTTTGAAAGGTCAAACCCTGAAGCCCAATAACAACCAAATGACTGCAGACAAATAAGGAAATGAAGAGGGATATTGTGCTGATAAAGAACAGGCTTGTAATTGTAGTGTGATTAGATTGACATGATTACAGGACATGACACAGATCCTATTAAATTGTTAGATTTAATTCCATTGCATTACACCTCCTAGTTCTACTGTAGCCCCGGGTTACGTAAAGACTCAAGCCTGTTCTTCTGTCTGCAGTGATCTCAACACAGCTTTTGTGTGACTGTAAAACACTGTCGCCATGTTTCATCACCGCAAGGCAATAATGTGAGCAGGTTTGCTGTGTGTATTGATGTCGGTTTCACTTGTGTCTGGCATTTCATCCTGTTCCTGTTTCTATGCATTAGCCCGAGTGCCACTCAACGGCCATGGGGAACAGGGCAGGAAACGGTGAGCTCGCCCAATCCTGTTAATGTGGAACAGCATTTAATTAGATCCGCTCGACGTGGTGGACGGGACGGCCCGGGTGTTTGTAGAGTAACATCTCACTGGAACAGTGCAGGAAAAGCAATGAACATTGTGCATATACATTTTTGTCTGATTTGCAGAAAGTACAGACCCGTGACGAAATAGGTATAAACCTGAAATGGGCTTTATCTGCTGCTTAGCGTCTCTGATTGGTCTTTTTGATCTGTGCTGATGGAAGAAAGGGATGGTGTATGTGGGCCAGGGCGTCTAGGCTATGGGTTACAGACGTGTAAGTGGATTACACAGTTCGGGCCAGCTGTGGTGGGCAGTTGAGTGGGTTTCTTGTCCGTTTGAACTCCACAACAAAGCACCTCTATGTAGGGGAAACCCCTTGCTGAGAACTGGGTGGGTATTACATAAATGACCCTTTCTGAGGTCTGATAGTGGAGGGTGAACCTGTCTGAAGCTAAAATACTTTCTCTCAGGCCTCTGTTAATCCAACTGAAGTTACAGACTGGGTGAGTGGAGTAGAGATTCTTTAGCTAATCATACATGAACTCATCCATGGTTTTCTGTCATATAACTGTATGTTTTGTATGTGTTTTGATAAAGGGATGTGGGACCTGGCTGGGGAGACAATAGAGCTGGTTGGTGGAGATGGTAGTGTATCCTCTCCACAGTCGTATGTGTGTGACTCACAGTGCAATTTGCCACACCATGAAGAATGGAACATAAATCACATTGCACCGTCCTCTCCACACTCCACCTAACCGTTTCACTCTGGATAGTACGAAGGCATTTACATTTGGTGTGACTGGCTATTGTGGAACCTTTTTCAGTCCTTCACCTCCTCCTATCTCCTCTCTCTCCCTCCCTCCCTCCCTTGGTCTTGGTGCATGTCATTACACAGCATGACAGTGCATCATTAGAAAAGGAGGGAAAGGTGGCATAAGGAATGAGAGATAAAGGAGAGCGTGGTTTCCATCTCCATCTCTGCTGGTTAAGCTTCAGGTGGTGCGGCGGTCCACTCGGGCTCCTTGGAAACCAAGGGAGAGGGGTGAATGCTGTAATGTGACAAAACAGATTGATTCTAATCAGAAATCTCCCGTCGGCTCTAGATCCCTGCACAGATTTGCACTGAAACACTTGCTCTGGCTGGGTTTTCTGCTCCAAGCATATTTCAACGGGTGATTAAGTATCATACTGTTATGAATTAGCCACGTTTTTTGTTAGTCTGTGTACTATTCTAGAGACATTGTAGATGCTCTTATTGTTTTGAAATTGGAGTATTGATTTCCCCTCTTAATGTTCTTTGAATAATTGAAGACATTCGATACTGTTGGATTACCATCTGGTGGCATGCTGATTATAGCTAGTCACAGTCACCTCTAGACTAATGGGGGGGATAAGTGCACTGCTGTAAGCTACCTCAACGTCTCTCTCACACGGACACACACACACACACACACCACAATAGCTCCCTTTAAACACTCCTGGGTTGCCTTGATTTCTTTTCTCCATTCAGACTAAATGGTTCTGGTGTTGCTAGCAACGGTGAGAGGGCGAGCAGGTGGGATGGAGTGGGGCTGGGGTGCTGGTGGTAACCACTCCAGAGAAAGTGAGAGGGAGTGGTAAGCTGGAGTGGATTGCAGGGCAGGCGGAGAGGAAAGGGTGCTGGCTGCCTGGGAATGAGGGAGAGAGAGAGTGGCCCTGCTCCTGCAGATTCAGAACAGCACTGCCTTTTGTGTCTCCCTTTTTCTGACAGTTATTTATAAACCCAGTAAACCCTCATCACATTCCAGCCTGCCACAGATGCAGCCAGAGTAGAGCTGCACCTCGCACATGTGTGTTCTCTTTGTCTCTCACTATAGCTCTGGGGAATTTAGTTTTATCTGAATCAACATTACTCAGGGCCATTCAGTGGCGGTTTATACTGACGTTTGCTAAAACCAGAGGCAATTCGTCAAATTACATTTTTATACATTGTGAGCTAATTGTCATCTTTCTCGTAAAGTTGGCAGGCTATGGCATTTAACTTTGACCCTTGCTATGGGTTTATACGGTTTTCAATTTTGTCCTAGCTGATGTGTTTTTATGAGCTATGCTTGTGGTCTTCCGGTGACTCATATTTGGGAGTTTCTTCCTCGCTTGGCAACAGGGTCTTAAGTTTAATGTTAACGTATTACTTCAACTGAGTGCTCAGTGTGGTTCTCTCCCTCCCTTTCTTTCCGTCTGTCTCTGTCTCTCTGAGACTTCTTTATCTCAGACTTCTCTGGCCAGCCAGGGTTTAAACCCACAATGGTTCAATCATGCATTCTGCTCTTTTTTTATTGGATATTCAACTTAGCCTAAATGGGATCGTTCTTATGAAATGTGATGGAACGCCTATTGGGGCAGTTAAGTTCCCACACATTTCTGTATAGTGGCAAAACTTGCTTGTCATCAAATCAGTCACAATCAAACAAAGTTGGCTATTCTATTTGAGCTGCCAGTCAGGTAAGGGCAGTCAGTTTGGTCT
Source organism: Oncorhynchus gorbuscha (assembly GCF_021184085.1). Lineage (NCBI taxonomy): Eukaryota > Metazoa > Chordata > Actinopteri > Salmoniformes > Salmonidae > Oncorhynchus > Oncorhynchus gorbuscha. The sequence goes on from NC_060185.1 coordinate 33,026,329, forward strand.
GTTTATTTTCTGGCCATACTCTCCTCCCTCAGCCCCTTCTCTCTCTGTCTGTTGGATCCAGTTGTAAGCTAGTTTACTGTAGCAGTACAGTGGAAGAAGTTCTGGAGCGGGTCCAACTGCTAAAGCACTCCACTTCCCCACCCCTCTAACCAGGTTCTGCTCTCTCGCTCCACAGATCACGAGGTCACTAAGGTACTACAGGACAGGATGTGAAAAAATGAGTGTGGTTATGAGTTTGTTTGCTTGTGTTTCACTGTTCGAACTTAATGGAAGGACGATGAAAGTGCAAAGGGAAACTGCAGCAAACAACTCTGTGGCCAGTTCATTAACATCTGCAAACAAACTTCAAAAGTTAAGCCCCCAACAGTCCTCGTTCCAACTCTCATATCACTCCTCCTCTCTTCTTTTTGAGAGGGAAAAAGGACTGTGGTTCTTTGGACCATGGAGTCACAGTGTGGTTTTTCTCTACCTTCTCGATTATTGGCAGGCTTTGAAAGAGATTTCTCTTTTCCTGTAAATGCTAGGCCTGATTACAAATCACTATGAAGCTCGACTAGCCTAGACCAACTCTTCCCTTCCTCCCATGTGCAGCTTGATATGTTTTAAATAGGCCAGTGATGGAAGAGACGTACTGTCTCTCTGAACCCAGGTTAAAAGGCCATTGATGGAGGAGACGTACTGTCTCTCTGAACCCAGGTTAAAAGGCCAGTGATGGAGGAGACGTACTGTCTCTCTGAACCCAGGTTAAAAGGCCATTGATGGAGGAGACGTACTGTCTCTCTGAACCCAGGTTAAAAGGCCAGTGATGGAGGAGACGTACTGTCTCTCTGAACCCAGGTTAAAAGGCCAGTGATGGAGGAAACGTACTGTCTCTCTGAACCCAGGTTAAAAGGCCAGTGATGGAGGAGACGTATTGTCTCTCTGAACCCAGGTTAAAAGGCCAGTGATGGAGGAGACGTACTGTCTCTCTGAACCCAGGTTAAAAGGCCATTGATGGAGGAGACGTACTGTCTCTCTGAACCCAGGTTAAAAGGCCATTGATGGAGGAGACGTACGGTCTCTCTGAACCCAGGTTAAAAGGCCAGTGATGGAGGAGACGTATTGTCTCTCTGAACCCAGGTTAAAAGGCCAGTGATGGAGGAGACGTATTGTCTCTCTGAACCCAGGTTAAAAGGCCAGTGATGGAGGAGACGTATTGTCTCTCTGAACCCAGGTTAAAAGGCCAGTGATGGAAGAGACGTACTGTCTCTCTGAACCCAGGTTAAAAGGCCATTGATGGAGGAGACTACGCTCCAGCTACACTTAATCCCTGAATCAACTTGTTTAACAAGCAATGCCTCATTTTCACCTAATTCTCTCATTCTGAAAAGTAACCACATACTTTAGACGGAAAAATTCAATTCACAGATTAGTTAGTTCATTAGCTAGTTAACATTTCACACAGATTGCCAGGGTCCAGTAAGCAACTAACACGTTATAACTTGAGGAACGGCAAGGAGTCGTAACCAGTTAATACTATAGCGAATTGGTTAGGTGCTAATGTTAGCGCATCTGATGTTGAAACATTAGCTAGCTAACGTTAGCTGTCTGACTTTATTAGGCAGCTAATTTTCACACCATAAACTCAATTATTTGATAAGTTAAATTGGCTAATGTTGCTCAACATTTATCTGGCTAGCTAAGGGAGAATTTGATCCAGCTAGCAAGATACTTAACAATGCTAACAATACTTGTTCCACCACACTTTCTCCCTCACCTCAAACTTTTTTTTTTCAGCTCATGAAGTACGCTTCATCACCTTCTCACCCCCGTCTCTGTGGCTCTTCGTTATCGTTCAGTGGACGCACAAACTGCCTTTCCACTCTCCCGCTGTCTTTCCAGAGTGCGCGCTGATGATGTAACTAGCGAAATAGTTGTCTCTTCCCTCTTCAGTCCATGCTGCATTCTGTTGTTATGGGAACGATTGGCTGAGCCTTGGATCATGGCTGAGCCTTGGATAGCCCCCCCACAAACTTCTCATCGGATCTACACAAATCACATAGGTCACCTATTTTGGATTCAAAATGGAGAATTTTGCCGAAAGGTGACTAGTTTGCATGCCAGGTTAAAACGGGGAAAATCCGCTCATTAGAGCCAATTCAATCATGTGTTTTAGACTATTTCTAAAAGTAGTTATTACCTGACAGTTATACAGTCTGGTGGTGTTTCAGTCGAGCAGCACAGTGTCTCTGTGGTTTAACTGTGTAATGATCTGCTGCTGTGTGTGGATTGAGAGAAATGGTGATTTGTAGGGGAATGAGGCCAGTAAGGACTCATGAGGCAGCTTAGAACTTTACTCCACAGTTCACCACTCTACTCCACCAGTCTTAATACTGTACTGGGGGAATTTGACAAAAAAAAGTGGGTCAAAATAAAATAATTCTGAGGTTTTATGTGCAGTTTCGCACCCCTCCCTCGTATGCGTAGATGTAAAGTCTAGCCCAAAGCAGTCATTCAGTGGGTTACCAGAGGCTCTCCTTGGTTTCAACTACCTAGCCTCTCCCACACGGATCATACATGCCTATTGATCTGTATCAATGAGATTTGACTGCTACTGGCTCCAATAACCATGCAGTTAGTTACATGCGGTATTAGACCGAACGACAGACTGGATGGTAGAATATAATTTTAGGCTGTGTGGATTACATCATCTTGTCTAGCAAACTCCTAAACTGCTGAAAGAAGACATCACAGAAGCCAGGGCTTACCGAGGGCTAGTGACCTCACTCCCTGTCTGTGGGAGACCTCAGATCTGTGCTGTTGGGATGCTGGTGCTGAATTACAAACAGAGAACAAAGCACCACTCACTGTGTGCCTTTCACTCTTTGATGCATGGGAAGCTTGAAGAGGAGGGCTGCTCACTTTACCTCTACACATGGAACGCTCTGCTGAGGACGGCCGATTTAGCTGCTTCTCTCAGCTGTGTTTTATCCTCTGACTCGCTGTCTTTATCTGTGTGTGTACGCGCCTATGTGTGTACGCGCCTGTGTGTGCGCGCGCAAGTGTGTCTGGAAAGAGGCCTCGGAAGATGAGGCGTGTACAGGATGGGAAGGTTTTGAAGGAGATTGCTGAGTGGTTATTTAAAAGGTTTTCCTTGTAAAGTTTTCATGTGACGTGGTGGGGCTGCTGGGTCAGAGGGGATGACGGTTTGGGGAGGTAAGTGTCCAGGGGTCTTCTTTGAGGTCATGTTTTTCCTGCTGGGGTATTAACATCCTGACCTTTTGATGCCGCCCTGTCAGTCAGTCAGCCCTTCAGTTGGGGGATGTGACCCTGAACCAGCTCCTCAGCTGTCTGCGGGGCAGACTGCCCTCGACCTCGCTCCCTCAATCTCTCCTAATCTCTCAGGCTTGCTCTCTCTATTTGGCTCACTCTCACACATACACACACAGACATGTACAGACATTCACACCGAGCAGACATACTAACTCTTGTACTGTACACATACACCCTGGTCACACCCACACTTCAGAGCTAACAGCCGACTCACATAAATCTCCTGGGCTGCTGGGGGATTCATATGTTCATATTCCATATATTGCCATTTCAAATTATAAAAAAAAAAATTGGTCAAGTAGTTGGAGCAAAAATTCCCCATTTTGTGGTTTGTGTAGGTTTTAAGCCGGAGCGCCAATGAACGCTGCACCTTACGTCTCTCTGACCGGCCGCTCTGATTTGAGAACATATTGTCAGAGCAAAGCCGGAAGAAAGGGCAGGCAGGGTAGCAGAGGAGATTCTCGATGTGTATTGGTGCTGCTGTGACAATGGGGTTGTAAGCTGTCACGGGGCAGGAGGGGGGTTTATTTGTGGGGGGGGGGGGTGTCCAGATGTACAGCTCAGCCGTAAAACCCAGAGTCCTGCGTGCAGCAACACGAAACAGATGTGCCTTTTAATGAGCGTAAGAGGAGAGGAGGAAATGGGTTAATGAATGGAGATCAAGTATCACAATGTAACCCAATCTGGGACCAGGTAATGAAGGAACGGGACGAGCTACAACTCTTCTCCCCAGAGGACAGCACAATTGATGTCATTCCATTTCTGTATAAAATTAAAGGTTGGGAGGCAAAAATGCTGGTGAGCTAGATCTTTTTATTCCATGTTCAGAGGTGGACAGGGCACTTTGGTCGACGTTTCAGCCGAGTGGCCTTTCTCAAGGCCATCCCATTTCATGATGACATGCATTCTGTACTGTGAATGTGAAGTGGGAGTATTGAAGTAGAGGTGAGAAATTGGTCTCATATAAAGCTGTGGATCGCAGTCCGGCATCTTTCAGGCCCAGATGTCGTGTGTGTGTGTGTGTGTGTGTGTGTGTGTGTGTGTGTGTGTGTGTGTGTGTGTGTGTGTGTGTGTGTGTGTGTGTGTGTGTGTGTGTGTGTGTGTGTGTGTGTGTGTGTGTGTGTGTGTGTGTGTGTGTGTGTGTGTGTGTGTGTGTGTGTGTGTGTGTGTGTGTGTGTGTTGACTGTGGTCTTGTAGAGTTGGAGCCAATTATCCGGGAGCTAGCTACCACTGGTCTATAGTTTATGATGCAGTATAGTCTCATGGCCTGTGTCACTGTGATTTACAACCCTACTCAATGGCCTCAGAACACAATGAAACCTAAAATACACTCTCACTAAAATGCACCATATATCTCCCTGGGAGGTTACAGTGTGTGTATATAGTCACATTTTTATTTATTGGATAATTTCATAACATTGCCTAGGCTCTTTCAGGAGCCTAATAATGTGTTACAAGGACATCGGAAAAGGCTTTATTCTTTTGTAAGGATTAGTTTGGGTTTATTGCAATAGTTGTCCCATTAGAAGTCCAAGCCCAGCACTAACAACACGTAGGCCTATATAAGACATACATACAATAACTGTTATGTATCACCTAACATGATGCATGATGTCAATGGATCTAACAATCCTTATTGTTTCGGTAAACTCAAAGTATAGGAACCAGAAATCCTCTGAAGGAGATGGTGTGTGTTTCTCAATATGCATACCTCCGAGCTCCACACTCTCATGCTCCAAGTGCATTATCCGAGGACGTTCTCTTGAGAGGACGAGAGTGTGGCGAACGCATAAAACATTACATCATTTGAGAAGCACTCGCACTCCCCCCTACTGTATCACCTCACGCTGCATCTCCCCCTTCACTGAGCCTTCTTTCAGCCAGGACAATGGCAACAAGATATACACACAGCCATGTGTTACTTCAGAATTATCAGCTCGCTAGTTAAATAGGCAAAAGGTACAGTAGATGTAAAAATCTTTGTGGGTAGCGAGCTAACAATTCTTCTTGTCTATCCAGTTAGCCCTATTAACTTACCATTCACTGAACCTTCTTTCTTCTAGCCAGGACAATTGCAATAGAGACAAAACAAGATATACACAATGCAAACGTTTTACTTCATAACTATCAGCTAGCTATACATCAAAAATGACCTAAAACAAGTTTTATCCAATGTAGATGTCAATTCTTCGTTGTTAGCTAAAAATTATTTGTGGCTATATGGCTAGCTAACAGTAGTAACTGGCCAGTTAACTCTATTGACTTACTAGTGAGCTTGCGACCTACGCACACTACAGTTGGTATTGTAGACAGGTAACCATGCCAAAACTAACACAGCATGTATTTAGATAATTTGTGCAATTTTTTTTGGCGTGGTTGCGTCATATTTCTTTGCATACTTTCCTTTGAAGCTTACATCGATGCATGCTTCAAAATATGTACAAACGGAGCATGCAGACGAGAAGGGTCCTACTTGCTCCGTTTTGCATTCTTTGATTTGGACTCATACTCCGACCCTTCTGTGCTCCAATTTGCGTGCTTGGGGCACGGTAGTATACATTTTCAGAAACATCCAGTGTGTTCTGAAAGTTTTACTGTGATAATGTCTGTCTATGTAAAACTGCTGTAGTGTTATCAAAATGAATCCCCTGTGTTGCGATGGGACCTGAAGCTGGAGGAGCACAACCAGTCTGTCTCACTGTCCCAAATGCCACCCTATTCCCTTTATATTGCACTACTTTTGACCAAGGCCATTGTTAAAAGTAGTGCACTAAAAAGAGAATAGGGTGCTATTTGGGATGGACATCTGTCTCTTCCAGGGAATAGGAGGAGGAGTGGGAGTTAAACATTGGGTCAACCAGGGGTCAAAATAGGGAAGGAGCTGTGTAAATGCACCCCTACCCCTCCCTGTGGTACTCAAAGAAGCCAGTTGACCGAAGCCTCCAATCCAGCCTAAACAGAACTCTTGTCTCACTTTATTTATGTACTTCAATGAATCACAGCTAAAGGGTAATTCACTAAAACCATGTAAAAGCATAGGAGGATTTTATAGGGTTATTCTTAGTGGTTTCTTCACGTGTGTTATAGTAGGCTATGTTATTGTATTGCTCACTAATGTTTTCTATTTGGATCATCATGGAGGCTTAGCAGGTGCCAGCAAAGGCTTAATGTGGTCTTAACAAGGTGTGTGTGTGGGCATGTGTTTTCAGGAAATGTGGTGTTTCTGTGTGTTTTGAGTTGAGGAGGATGCTGAGGCTGCACTGTCTAGCCGGCCCCGTACCAGGAACCACTCCGTAATGTATTAGATTACATTTTTTGCATGAGAGAGTGTGATATGAATTACCTCTGGCAGGCGCCAGGGACAACCAGGAAAAATGTGCCCTGAGGGCAGTTCTCTCTCTCCCAGTGGGTGAGGCAGGCGGGCCATGGTGATGCCAATCTCTAACAGACTGGCGGCCGTGCCCATTGGCCAGACCAGAGTAGGGCCGTTTGGTGCAGAGCCAGAACATCTGAGAGGCCCAGCAGGCCTTGACTTGATGAGAGGCAGGATGACAGGAGGAAAATCCTCTCTAAAAGCTTAAACTCACCACCAGAGCTTTTATACTGGTCCACACTAAAGTGGTCAGTTTGCAGTAGGGCTGTGACAATACCAGTACCGTGGTATTTGCTCCATGGTATAAAAGAAAACACGAAGCAGACCAAACACTTTGGCCCTTTTAAAAACCTGCTGTATGTAAAATATTGTGTGCGTTAGCTTGGTAAAAAAAAACATAATGGTGTTTGTTTCCAGCATTAGGGCTGTTTTCCTGAAGAAGTTAAATCCACTTCATGTTTTGTTTTCTTGCCACAATACTAACGAGTATCACAATACTGGTATCGTCCCGGCCATAGTTTGCAGTGCATCTTGTGAACATTGTTGAAGTAAATTCAACTTCTTCCACAGAATTGCAAGCAGTGAACTTTCTACATTTGTGGTCTACACTGGTTTAATAATTGACTCATGGGGTATGCAGGTCTAGGGTGAGAGGTATTTTGGCTTTTACACAGTTCTAAACACCAGCAGGAGTAAAGATTGCACCCACTGTCTTTGACCTTTGACCCTCCAGTATGTAGGCCTCCGGGACAACCCACGCTTGTGGAAGACAATGCTGCAGATAACTATTGAGTACTGTATTTCTACTCCTTTACAATCCCCCTTTTACGCTGCATTCTTCACTAAATAAAAACTTTTACGGTGGTGCCCAGCCATACAAAGTCCGAGTTTGGATTAAGAGCCTGCATTCAGACAGCAGCTTTTTGTCAACACAAGAGGATAGGAAGAAACACCCCTCTTACAGTCTCTCTCCTCTGTCACTCACTCTCTCTCCCTTTCCATCCAGCTATTCCCCCTAAGCTCTCTGACATTCTGGCACCTGTTTTCCTCACAAAACCGTTAATTTATCACTGAATTATTAACTAACAGCCCACAATGTGACTGGGGGTTGCCATGGCAACACACGGAAGCAATTTAGCCCGTGGGTGTGTGTGTGCAAGGAGGTCCACAATGACAAAATTGTTGGTCGGGCCAATGAATATTGTAAGAGATAAATATGATACCGCAATCACATGCTGCTCTGAAAAGGAGGGGGACTAATGTGCATTACTTCAGGAGTGTTTATCCATCATAACAGAGAAAATATTATACTGTACTGTGGTTCAGGGACCTAATTTTTTTTTTGGTAATGAACTCAGTGGAAAAGAGGGAGCGAGGCCTGTAATGTTAATCAGTGGATCTGACTGGGACTGGCTGGGGAGGGTTTGAGGAGACCGGATTAATCTGTTCTGTTCCACGTCGCCTGCTCCCTCCTTCCATCCCTCACCCCTGCCTATCTAAGCACTAGAACACAGGGCTTCTATCCAATATGCCTCATATTTTACCAGATTCTACTCCATTCCCCGAGAGCCAAAGGCTGAAAGCTCCATGTAGAAAGAATAAGCTGCATCAATGTAAATGAGATCAAGTTGGGATCCAATTGTGGGATGGGATAAACATCCCATTGTTGATGACCAAACTCTACAGATTCTCTGCTGTCTAGCTGTCAACTTGGAGAATCTTCTTTTATGCTGTCGCTTTGTGAGATACATAAAAATCTGTACGTTATAGTATTGTCCTTTACAAAACAGCCCATGGTTGTGCCCCAAATGACACCCCATTCCCTACAGATCCTGGCCAAAAATAGTGCACTATATAAGGAATAGGGTGGCATTTGGGACGCAACTCAGTTCTCCTACCTCCTCTCCTGGTCCTTCCCAGTAAACCTTCATGGCCAGGGCTCAGGCTGCCTGCAGGCAGGCTCTATAGAAATACCCAATAAAAGACGAACGCTTTGGTATGGAGTGGGCTGGCCGGACAGACAGACATCCTTTATCTATCAACCTGTTGAAAGGCCACATGAGAGACTACTAGATTTACCTTTATTTAACAAGGCAAGTCAGTTAAGAAAAATAGTACAAAGAGACTACTATATCTCTCAGGTCCTGAGACTGCTGTCTAACAGGCTAGCTTTACTTCAAATACCACCAATGAAGGTTTTATTGACGGAGTGACTGATCATCTGACTACTGGTGTCGTTGCCATCGTGGATATTAAACGGGTCAGTGTGGATTCCTCAGCAGTGTTGGAAAACAATCATCTTGTTCTTGCCCCCCATGGAGACATGTCTTCGTTGAAACTATAAAAACAAAACAAAATGAGAGACATGACTGGTTTACCCTGCCTGTCTGGCCCGCCATGCTCTGATAAATGTGGAACACATTATTGTTTTTTATAGAACTCTCAAACCTACATACCAATCTAACAGAATGCACATGGCAAAAATATCCTTTTGAAAAGAATGGGGAAGTGAGTTAATTCAGGAGCGTGTTGATAAAGTAAAAAGACATAGCTAATGGGATTAAGGGAATACAGCCTAATTTAGGATTCTGGTTGTTCATTAGTGGAAGAGACATGAGTCTAGAGAATCTTCTTCCCAGAATGCAAGACTAGATAAAGTACAGGAATGCCCTCTAGGCCATGATAAATAAGTTAAAACACAAACTAGCTAGCTACTATCAGATGGTAAATTGTCCTGTAGGTATAGCCTACAGTACTCTGTGAAAGGCCAAGACTTTGATTCTAGAAATAGCTACTCCGACTCCCTCCTTCCTTTGTAGTGTGTGTTTTTTTAAATGCCCATCCATGTTATTCTTAAGTATTCTATCGAGAGATAAAGAACTTTATTCCTGTTAGTATTCAGCAGGGTGGAGCACATGGACTCCTTTGTACGCTATTGAAATCCCTTTGTAAGTGCCGTGTTTGCTAAAATGGGGCTGCAATATGAGCGTTTGGCAAGCGCCTCAGGTCTGGCCGCCTGGGCCAGTGAAAGTAAATCTGTGTGGAGTCAGGGCAGGAACAATGAGAGGTGAATAGGGATGATGACTGGAGGAATTTCTTCCACTCCAGCTCTCTCAGCAGGGCTTCTCCTCTCAGCCCAGCACCACTCTCTCTCAGCCCAGCCTCCCTCCACAAGACTGCATGGGGCTAGGAAGACCATAGGGGTCGGGGAATGGAGAGGAGGAGGGGTCGGGGGAAGAAATGGCAGTAGGGGTTCAGATGGGAGGGAGCGGGTCACAAGTGAAGCAGATGTGTCTGTGAAAGCTTTGGGAACGCCAGTAGGAGCTCTGTTAACTACCCCCACCCCTTTAAACGCCAAGTGTTCCTACAAACGTGCAGCAGTACAAAGAAGCATGAAAACGATTACCATCCATGACACCAAACATAGATACAGTATTGTATGTGGACAAGATGGACAACTGTGAGAATTCCCTTCTCAGAATGACATACAGACAGTGTGATGTTACTTAGTGCATTCTTAGTGGATTTAACAAGATCCGTTTTTGACAGGCAGTCGGAGCTTGATCATTATGATGACCTTTTCACCTCGTGTTGAACATCTCCAATGTGAGCGTTATACAGAGCATTGCATTAAGCTACAGGCCTGGACGTCTGGCTCTGCTATGTCCATACAGGCAGATCTACTGCTCCCTCCTCTCTCCCTCCTCTCTCCCACCATAAGTGGAACCGCAGCCATGGGTGATCCTATTAGGGGAGGGGGAGGGAGGGAGAGTGTGTGTCCTAAATGGATTGTTAGTATGGATTTCCGGGTCTCTGGGGGGTTGGCTGGGGGTTATTGGCACATTTGATCTAGTCAAGTGTGTTGGTCTGGGTAATGAAAAGGGTTGCCCACCTAAAAACATGCAGGAAGAAGGGAGATGTGTAGCAGACACATGTGGACTAATGCTTAGGGTCTCTAGACTGGCTATGATTTATGCTGATAAAATTATATGATTGTTTCCGAGAAGTTTTATGATTCCTCTCATCTTCAGCTGTATCTACGTTTTCTACCATGTTCTTATTTCTTTGGGTCTTGCACAGACTTTCCTACAGTAGATGATTAAAACGTACAGCACAATGGATATTCAATACTTTGATTAAATCATTCCTTCAAGAGTCAAATGAAATCCAGACAAACCACAGAGATCTGGTTTGGAGACAACCATGCATGCATCCCAAATTGCACCCTATCCTCTATATAGTGCACTACTTTTGACCAGAGCCATATGGGCTGTGGTCAAAAGTAGTGCACTCTAAAGGGAGTAAGGTGCCATTTGGGACACAACCCATGTGAAGTAGGTTTGAGATGAGCCCTGACTGGGGAATAAGTTTAGTTTGGACACTGATTTATGAGTGTTTGTGGCTCACGGGGTCACCAGTTCTGTCACCAGTTATGTTCTTTTTTTTTTTTTACTTTAGTTTATTTAGAAAATAGTTTCTTAACTCTTAAAACTGCATTGTTGGTTAAGGGCTTGTAAGTTAGCATTTCATACAACACCTGCTGTATTCGGCGCATGTGACAAATGAAATTTGATTTGTTTATTTTCTCTGCAGCTTATAATACACCCAACTCTGAACAGATGGCTTCAAACATTGACTCTCTGAATGGAGTAAGGTACTAGAGGGAGTGGCTACATTTAGGAAGCTAATATTGGGACCACTATGGCATCACATTCCTCTGTTTTTAGTCCCTAAAGGGAAACCGAGGAGAGAAGGAGTAAAACGAAGTACAGTCTGTCACTGTGTGTAAAAGGCAGAACCTCTAGAGATTCTGAACAAATGTTGCTATTGTTTTCAACATTTTCTAACACACCACTCCAAAAAATGCTGTCCCTCTTGGGAACATCTGCTTTTGTTTTCAAGACTGCAAAAACCTCCCACTGTATAGAAAAGAGGTTCTCCTTTTGGTATTTAATTTAGCCAGCCTGAGGAAGAATCACCATGAGAACAAGCACAGCAAGGCATCTTGTTTTGCCTCTAAACAGTGACATAAGTATAAATGAATGACTGTTCCATAATGACTGTTCCTCTTCCAGTATGAATCACCATGTTTCAAGGTGGTGAAATGTATGTAGCTGCCATCAATGAATGAATGTAGGTGATGTAACTGTCATAATTACCAGGCCCATCATCTGCCCTGAAATCATGATAACAGCCCGATGGCTGTCACACACAGCCTAGCCTCCAGGCGAATCTACAGATCTACAGCTGACGTGACTTAGGTTCCCGTGGTGCCCTGAACTGCAGCCAAACCGCCAGGCAGACAAAATTCCGGATCGTACAGTAAATTAGCAGTAGTGAAAGGATCGAGGCTGAATCGGCTCCGAGATCTCTCTGCCTCTCAGAAACAATCTCTCTTTCAGTAGTGCTCTCTATGCACCAGGCTCAGACTAGAGCAGGGTGGGGTTGAGAGAGGTTCGGCATTGGTACACACACTAATAAATAGACATATATGTATGCACATTGACATTGTACACTTACTGTACACATCATAGAAGAATTATGTATATTTTAGACAAGCTGTATATAAACTCATGAACTCATACTGACCAAAAGGGCCCTACTATGATATATTATGGCAAACATCTCCTAGTATGTTTAGTTGATAACGGTACAGTATTTGAAACATGCAAATAGACCTAATGATTTGTAAATACAGACTTCCTGTATAGCCCGTCATCCATTGGCCCTATAGCATTTTTAGCTAAATATGATTTGTCTATTTGAAGAGTTTTGCATATATTTTGTTGTGACTTCAAAGTTATGTCCCTAGGGCTGTGGAGGTCACAAAATATTGTCAAGCAAAAGACTGTCAGTCTCACGGTAACGGACTGTTAATTAACATAAACACATTTAGTATCTCCTGGCTTCCACACAAGCCACTGATGCAATAAATCCATTTATTTTAGATAGGTCTAAAGAAACATAATATGAAAAAATTGTAGTCTATTTCAGAAGAACAGAATAGCATACTCTGAGTTGTCCTGATATGGCTATGCCAAATGGCTGTGGGATACACTAGTTCATTTTACAGACAAGATTTGCTTAGAATTCTGTGGCATTATTTTATAGTATGAAGAATAGAATTGAACAAAGCTGATTTTAAAATGGAATGGATATTTTCTCCAAACTATTTGAGGGAGTGCGCAATACTCCGTGGAGAGCAAAAAATTAGGTGCTCCTATATTCATTTAGTTAGTTGTTCTATTAACGTTGGGCCATATTTTGATTGTAAGGTTGCATGATATGACGATTTATTTTTACTTGTTTGAACGGCATGAGCTCTGCTTAGTTTTTTTTATGTAGGCTGTACCCACTTCATCAGTCTCTCATTCATAAATTGATAAGCACTTGCTAATACCTAACATTTCCCGGGGCTTCTCCTTTGTGTGGCCGTAATGCACCCTAAAAACTTCTATTCCTTCTGCCGCCAGTGGCCGTTGTGCCCTTGGCCCAGAGTGCTGGGTTGTACTCTTCTCCCTCAGTGCTGCCTGCTCCGAAGCACCTCCAACTCACATGGCTCTCCATCACGTGATCGGGTCTTTGTCACAGGCTACAAGTGAAGACCGACACATCGGGGGCACAACTGTGCGCGTCCTTATCCAATTCTGAGGTGCATATTGAAGATATTGGAAGAACTGTCCACATTTACTTTTCGTCAGCCAACAAGATGAGTAGACCAAACGAACAGCAAAAGCACTAGCCTATGTAGATTTACTATCCCCTATAGTACAACATTTGAAATAAATATTCCAAACTTAGTCTGGGACCGTTGTAGGATGCAATAGATCCCAAACCACTAGCATCATATTTTACACAATGTTGCTGATGCAACAGGTCAGAACGTTTTAGCTTAAATGTTGATAAACTATTAGGTTATAACCGTCCGGTCCAGGCAGATTGTGTGTACACTGTCCACTGTGTGAGTTTCACAGATGTGACGCTGGACATGTTGGTTACCCTGAGACGGTCTCAGTTAATGCCCTGGCCCCCAACCTCATCAATGTGGCTGGGGCAGATGGAGTTTCCAGAGGACCAAGAGCGAGAGAATGCACCATGCAACCTGTGGTGGAACTTCTGATTGTGGGAGGCCCTGTCATGAGGGGTACTACAGTATGGAGGGACGATGCCTGCTCATAGAGGACCTGGTGGGGGTTGAACACTCCTCTTCCAGTTCCACAGTAGAGAGGAGGTCCCTCCCTGTACAGTCCCTGTCGAGGGAACCCATACCCTGTAAAATGCCAATCTCTCTGAGCAGCCTGAAACTCCCTGAATCCGTCTGCACATCAGAACGCTAACTTGGCTCCCGAAGTGAAGTCATTGTTTTTATTAGAAAGAAAAGTTTTTCATCAGCCAGGCCTGGACTGGAGCAGAACTGTAACTGAACCCAACTGGAGGCTTCCCCCACTGAGACAGACTGCAGACAGGCCCCACTCCTACATCTATCTCTCCCTTTCACTGAAATTACTAGAGACCACAGTGCTAAAATCATTATATGGTACTATGTGCCTATACCAAATTGTCTGGACTGGTGCAGTCCTTGGTGTATTGGCTTGGCTATCTCAAGGTCACTGGTACAATTCTGGCTCAGACTTGCTATCAGACTTTCAAACATCAATATGTTTATGCTTCTCAGACAACTCTCAGGAAATTGACCTCTGACTCTCAGGGCTATTCTTCAGGAGCTAGTCATTTCAAGCAACGCCCATCTTCTTCCCTCTGATATGGAAAGTGAGTTTCCACTGTGTGAGTTTCTTGATGCGCTCTCTGTCGTCAGACTACACCGAACATATACACCTATAAATAGTCCCAGTTTCAAACACGCATTTGCGGTCATAAAGAGTCTGTTTCCAATTTTATGCGGTCTGTTTTATATTCATATCAAGTCACAATATACAGTCACAACAGTCCTTATATACTGAACAATAATATAAACGCAACATGTAAAGTGTTGGCCCCATGTTTCATGAGCTGAAATAAAAGATCCCGGACATTTTCCATATGCACAAAAAACGTATTTCTCTAAAATGTTTTACACAAATTAGTTTACATCCCTGGTTGTGAGCATTTCTCCTTTGCCGAATAATCCATCCACCTGACAGATGTGGCATATCAAGAAGCTGATTAAACAACCATATTCAGCAACTTCATACAGCCTGATCAATTATATGCAAAGGAGATGTCCCGCTGCATGAGCGAATGGTGGTCATACCATATACTGACTGGTTTTCTAACCCACACCACTACTTTTTTGTTAAGGTATCTGTGACCAACAGATGCATATATCAAATAGTATTAGTCACATGCGCCGAATACAACCTTACAGTGAAATGCTTACTTACGAGCCCCTAACCAACAATGCAGTTAAAAAATACGGATAAGAATAAGAAATAAAATAAACAAGTAATTAAAGAGCAGCAGTAAAATAACAATAGCAAGACTATATACAGGAGGGTACCAGTACAGAGTCAACATGCGGGGGCACCGGTTAGTTGAGGCAAAATGTACATGTAGGTAGAGTATGCATAGATGATAACAACCGAGAGTAGCAGCGGTGTAAAAGATGGGGGGGGGCAATGCAAATAATCTGCATAGCATTTGATTAGTTGTTCAGGAGTCTTATGGCTTAGGTGTAGAAGTTATTTAGAAGTCTCTTGGACCAAGACATGGTGCTCCAGTACCGTTTGCCGTGCGGTAGCGGAGAGAACAGTCTATGACTAGGGTGGCTGGAGTCTTTGAACATTTTTAGGGCCTTCCTCTGACACCGCCTGGTATAGAGGTCCTGGATGGCAGGAAGCTTGGCCCCAGTGATGTACTGGCCCGTTCGCACTACCCTCTGTAGTGCCTCGGGGTCGGAGGACGAGCAGTTGCCATACCTGGCCGTGATGCAACCAGTAAGGATGCTCTCAATGGTGCAGCTGTAGAACCCTTTGAGGATCTGAGGACCCATGCCAAATCTTTTCAGTCCCCAGAGGGGAAATAGGTTTTGCCATGCCATCTTCACGACTGTCTTGGTGTGCTTTGACTGTAATAGTTTGTTGGTGATGTGAACACCAAGGAACTTGAAGCTCTCAACCTTCTCCACTGCAGCCCCATCGACGAGAATGAGGGTGTGCTCGGTCCTCCTTTTCCTGTAGTCCACAATCATCTCCTTTTGTCTTGATCACGTTGAGGAAGAGGTTGTTGTCCTGGCACCACATGGCCAGGGCTCTGACCTCCCTATAGGCTGTCTAGTTGGTGATCAGGCCTACCAATGTTGTCATCTGCAAACTTAATGATGGAGTTGGAGTTGTGCTTGGCCTTGCAGTCATGAGTGAACAGGGAGTACAGGAGCAGACTGGGCACGCACCCCTGAGGGGCCCCTATGTTGAGGATGAGCATGGCAGATGTGTTGTTACCTACCCTTATCACCTGGGGGCGGCCTCTCCGGAAGTCCAGGATCCAGTTGCAGAGGGAGGTGTTTAGTCACAGGGTCCTTAGCTTAATGATGATCTTTGAGGGCACTATGGTGTTGAATGCTGAGCTGTAGTCAATGAATAGCGATCTCACAGGTGTTCCTTTTGTCCAGGTGGGAAAGGGCAGTGTGGAGTGTAATGGAGATTACATCATCTGTGGATATGTTGGGGCTGTATGCAAATCGGAGTGGGTCCAGGGTTTTTGGGTGTTGATAATGGTGTTGTGAGCTATGACCAGCCTTTCGAAGGACTTCATGGTTACAGACGTGAGTGCTATGGGTCGGTAGTCATTTAAGCAGGTTACCTTAGTGTTCTTGGGCACAGGCGCTACGGTGGTTTGCTTGAAACATGTTGGTATTATAGACTCGGACAGGGAGAGGTTGAAAATGTAATTGAAGACACTTGTCAGTTGGTCAGCGCATGCTCGCAGTACACGTCCTGGTAATTAATCTGGCCCTGCGGCCTTGTGAATGTTGACCTGTTTAAAGGTCTTACACGACTGCAGAGAGCGTGATCACACAGTCTTCCAGAACAGCTGATGCTCTCATGCATGTTTCAGTGTTATTTGCCTCAAAGCTAGCATAGAATTTGTTTATCTCGTCTGGTAGGCTCGTGTCACTGGGCAGCTGTCGGCTGTGCTTCCCTTTGTAGTCTGATGGTTTGCGAGCCCTGCCACACTCGGCTGGCATCAGAGCCGGTGTAGTGCAATTCAATCTTAGTCCTGTAATGATGCTTTTCCTGTTTGATGGTTCGTCGGAGGGCATAGCGAGATTTCTTATGAGCTTCCGGGTTAGTGTCCCTCTCCTTGAAAGCGGCAGCTCTAGCCTTTAGCTCAGTGCGGATGTTGCCTATTATCCAGGGCTTCTGGTTGTGGTATGTACGTACGGTCAATGTGGGGACGACGTCCTCGATGCACTTATTGATGAAGCCAATGACTGATGTGGTGTACTCCTCAATGGCATCGGAGGAATCCTGGAACATATTCCAGTCTGTGCTAGCAAAACAGTCCTGTAGCTTAGCATCTACTTCATCTGATCACTTTTTTATTGATCTAGTCACTGGTGCTTTGTATGCGTCTCTGTGTGTGGAGTAAAGGTGGTCCAGAGTTATTTTTACTCTGGTTGCATATTTAACATGCTGATAGAAATTTGGTAAAACGGATTTAAGTTTCCCTGCATTAAAGACCCAGAAGTGCCACCTCTGGGTGGGCGTTTTCTTATGGCGGAATACAGCTCATTCAGTGCTGTCTTAGTGCCAGCCTCTGACTGTGGTGGTTTGTAAACAGCTATGAACAATACAAATACAAAACTCTCCAGGTAGGTAGTGTGGTCTACAGTTTATCATGAGATACTCTACCTCAGGCGAGCAATAGCTCGAGACCTCCTTAGATATCGTGCACCAGCTGTTATATATTTGTATTCCCAATAAGGGGAAATCCATAGATTAGGGACTAATTTAATTAATTTCAATTGACTGATATGAACTGTAACTCAGTAAAATCTTAAATTGTTGCATGCTGTGTTTATATTTTTGTCCAGTATAATTAATGTTAATTCCTGTGGAGGTATGCTTGCTTCACATACTTTATTGAATAGACAGAATCATTTACAGTTTTTTCCTCACTCGAAGAAAGGCTACATTAAGTGATTTGTATTTCTATGGGGTATAGTGCAGAGTTGGTGACAAAAGGTTTTTATCAAGTGTGGATTTTTCTGCTCTTTTTACGTTGTGTTGCTCTTATTAGTGAATGTGGGAAACCTCTCCACTTCACTGATCCTCAACACTGGGGCCCCACAAGGGTGCGTGCTCAGCCCCCTCCTGTACTCCCTGTTCACCCATTACTGCGCAGCCATGCACACCTCCAACTCAGGCAGCAAGTTTGCAGATGACACAACAGAAGTGGGCTTTAATATCAACAACGACGAGACCGCTTACAGGGAGATCACTCAGGGGCACTCGGAGTGTGGTTTCAGGAAAAAACCTCACTCAACGTCAACAAAACAAAGGAGATGATCATTTTTAAGTAATTAATTCACATTTTATTGCATGACATAAGTATTTGATCACCTACCAACCAATAAGAATTCCGGCTCTCACAGACCTGTTAGTTTATCTTTAAGAAGCCCACCTGTTCTCCACTCATTACCTGTATTAACTGCACCTGTTTGAACTCGTTGCCTGTATAAAAGACACCTGTCCACACACTCAATCAAACAGACTCAAACCTCTCCACAATGGCCAAGACTAGAGAGCTGTGTATGGGCATCAGGGATAAAATTGTAGACCTGCACAAGGCTGGGATGGGCTACAGGACAATAGGCAAGCAGCTTGGTGAGAAGGCAACAACTGTTGGCGCAATTATTAGAAAATGGAAGAAGTTCAGGATGATGGTCAATCACCCTTGGTCTGGGGCTCCATGCAAGATCTCACCTCATGGGGCATCAATGATCATGAGGAATCTGAGGGAATGACCTGAAGAGAGCTGGGACCACAGTCTCAAAGAAAACTATTAGTAACTACGCCGTCATGGATTAAAATCCTGCAGCGCACGCAAGGTCCCCCTGCTCAAGCCAGCGCATGTCCAGGCCCATCTGAAGTTTGCCAATGACCATCTGGATGATCCAGAGGAGGAATGGGAGAAGGTCTTGTGGTCTGATAAGACAAAAATATCGTTTTTTGGTCTAAACTCCACCCTCTGTGTTTGGAGGAAGAAGAAGGATGAGTACAACCCCAAGAACACCATCCCAACCGTGAAGCATGGAGGTGGAAACATCATTCTTTGGGGATGCTTTTCTGCAAAAGGGATTGGACGACTGCACCGTATTGAGGGGAGGATGGATGGGGCCATGTATCGCGAGATCATGGCCAACAACCTCCTTCCCTCAGTAAGAGCATTGAAGATGGGTCGTGGCTGGGTCTTCCAGCATGACAACGACCCGAAACACACAGACAGGGCAACTAAGGAGTAGCATCTCAAAGTCCTGGAGTGGCCTAGCCAGTCTCCAGACCTGAACCCAGTAGAAAATCTTTGGAGGGAGCTGAAAGTCCGTATTGCCCAGCGAGGAGTGGGCCAAAATCCCTGCTGCAATATGTGCAAACCTGGTCAAGAACTACAGGAAACGTATGATCTCTGTAATTGCAAACAAAGGTTTCTGTACCAAATATTAAGTTCTGCTTTTCTGATGTATCAAATACTTATGTCAAATTATTTACTTAAATCCAGAAAATGACATTGAATGATTTTTTTGTTTGTTTTAGATTCCGTCTCTCACAGTTGAAGTGTACCTATGATAAAAAAATACAGACCTCTACATGCTTTGTAAGTAGGAAACACTGCCGATTTTTCAGGTTATCAAATACTTGTTCTCCCCACTGTATATCAAAGCTGGGACCGAGAGACTGAAAAACAGCTTCTGAGGCCATCAGACTGCCTACATTCAGACTCAAAATCATCGGCCACTTTAATAAATGGATCAGTAACTTTAATAATGCCACTTTAATAATGTTTACATATCTTTCATTACTCATCTCATATGTATATACTGCATTCTATACCATCTATTGCATCTTGCCTATGCTGCTCGCTCATCACTCATCCATATATTTATATGTACATATTCTTATTCCATCCCTTTACTTAAGATTGTGTGTGTTAAGTAGTTGTTGTTAAATTGTTAGATATTGCTGCACTGTCAGAACTAGAAGCACAAGCATTTCACTACACTTGCATTAACATCTGCTAACCATGTGTATGTGATCAATAAAATTTGATTTGATTCATGACATCACAGCAGGGGCGAAACGCTCCTTGTGAATGCCAGTTACTTTAAAGTTAGCTAGTTAGTGTGATTCTAGCCTTCATCTAATTTACCGCAGGCTGCGTCTCTGCTGCTGTTTTATTCAACCTGGCTCATTTTGTAGTCCCTTTATACTTCAGAGAAACGGCTTGCCTCTGTAATAGATACTGGTACATCTGCACTTTTGGTGTAATTATAGTGAAAATGGATGTTGTCCTAGAAACATATGGATATCAATTGATGTCTGATAAATAATTATTCATCAACAGATCTTATAAACTAGATGGAAAACAACTATAGTAAAGATGTACGACATTCAATTACTTTTCTTTTTATTGGTTTGATTTTTCTCTTCCTGTTGCTCGGACGATTAACCAGAGCATAGGTGTCTTATTCTAACTGCATATTTCCCATTTCTCTCCTCTGTCTGTCCAGATGAAGCTGTGGAACAAGTACAAGGTGACCAGTATTCCCTCACTGGTGTTTGTGGATGCAGCCACAGGGAAGGTGGTGTGTCGGAACGGACTACTGGTGGTGAGAGACGACCCCAAAGGTAAGTCTCCTCAGTCAGACTGAGCCTCAAAAATGGGGACTGCGCCGGAACACAGACACACACACGCGCAAACAAGCATACAGTTTATTACATGAAAAATGCCTCCTCTGAATTTCATATTGCGAAGTTTCTGTGCCATATCCTTCACCAGTTGGAGAGCGGGCCATATTTCTCAATTTGTGTCCTGTTCTGGTATTGCATGAATATTATAAAGTGCCTTTTCTTATTCCCACATCTGCAGACCTATAATAGGTACACTTCACCCATGACAAACAAAATGAGAAAAAACATCCAGAAAATCACATTGTAGGATTTTTTATGAATTTATTTGCAAATTATGGTGGAAAATAAGTATTTGGTCAATAACAAAAGTTTCTCAATACATTGTTATATACCCTTTGTTGGCAATGACAGAGGTCAAACGTTTTCTGTAAGTCTCCACAAGGTTTTCACACACTGTTGCTGGTATTTTGGCCCATTCCTCCATGCAGATCTCCTCTAGAGCAGTGATGTTTTGGGGCTGTTGCTGGGCAACACAGACTTTCAACTCCCTCCAAAGATTTTCTATGGGGTTGAGATCTGGAGACTGGCTTGGTCACTCCAGGACCTTGAAATTCTTCTTACAAAGCCACTCCTTCATGCCCGGGCGGCGTGTTTGGGATCATTGTCATGCTGAAACACCCAGCCACATTTCATCTTCAATGCCCTGGCTGATGGAAGGAGGTTTTCACTCAAAATCTCACGATACATGGCCCCATTCATTCTTTCCTTTACACAGATCAGTCGTCCTGGTCCCTTTGCAGAAAAACAGCCCTAAAGCATGATGTTTCCACCCCCATGCTTCACAGTAGGTATGGAGTTCTTTGGATGCAACTCAGCCTTCTTTGTCCTCCAAACACAACGAGTTGAGTTTTTACCAAAAAGTTATATTTTGGTTTCATCTGACCATATGACATTCTCCCAATCTTCTTCTGGATCATCCAAATGTTCTCTAGCAAACTTCAGATGGGCCTGGACATGTACTGGCTTAAGCAAGGGGACACATCTGGCACTGCAGGATTTGAGTCCCTGGCGGCGTAGTGTGTTACTGATGGTAGGCTTTGTTACTTTGGTCCCAGCTCTCTGCGGGTCATTCACTAGGTCCCCCCGTGTGGTTCTGGGATTTTTGCTCACCGTTCTTGTGATCATTTTGACCCCACGGGGTGAGATCTTGCGTGGAGCCCCAGATCGAGGGAGATTATCAGTGGTCTTGTATGTCTTCCATTTCCTAATAATTGTTCCCACAGTTGATTTCATCAAACCAAGCTGCTTACATATTGCAGATTCAGTCTTCCCAGCCTGGTGCAGGTCTACAATTTTGTTTCTGACAGCTCTTTGGTCTTGGCAGGTTGTGGACAGGTGTCTTTTATACTGATAACAAGTTCAAACAGGTGCCATTAATACAGGTAACGAGTGGAGGACAGAGGAGCCTCTTAAAGAAGAAGTTACAGGTCTGTGAGAGCCAGAAGTCTTGCTTGTTTGTAGGTAACCAAATACTTATTTTCCACCATAATTTGCAAATAAATTCATTAAAAATCCTACAATGTCTGTCATCATTTTGCCTGTCATAGTTGAAGTGTACATATGATGAAAATTACAGCCCTCTCTCATCTTTTTAAGTGGGAGAACTTGCACAATTGGTGGCTGACTAACTACTTTTTTGCCCCACTGTAGATGTAATATGACATTTGAAATGTCTTTATTCTTTTGGAACTTCTGCGAGTGTAATGTTTACTGTACATTTTTGTTTATTTCACTTTTGTTTATTATCTACTTCACTTGCTTTGGCAAATTTAACATATGCTTCCCATGCCAATAATTCACTTGAATTGAATTGAATTGTGAGGGAGAGTGGAGAGAGTAGGCATGGTGGCAGTAGAACACGTGGTGCAGGGGAATGGATTTCACGAGCTGAACTGTATGACAGATCCTCTGTCTGTCTGCTTAATGAATCCCAGTCTCCATCCCAACCCACAGTAGACTGCACACTCTATCATTCCCATGATTCATTAACACCAACTAGATGTGGTAAAGAAGAGATTCATCCATCCCCTCCTCTTTCAGTTGTTAGAGGGTAGCGGAAGCAGAAAAGGGGTGTGTTTGTGTTGTAGAGAGGAAGGGAGACTGGGGTTACAGGCGGGGTAGTAAGAGTTTGAGGTGGGGGGGGGGGTTGAGAATTCAGAACCCTCTTTCAGCATTGTGAAAGGGCCTAGCTGTCTTGAGTGGCGGAGTGGAGGAGGAGTTGCCTGCAGCACCAGGAAGGAGTGCATTTTTACAGTGTGAATGGGGACAACAATAAAAGGCTACAGCGGCAGAGGCAGTGGGGATGTGTCAGCCCTGTCTAATGAAGGCCTATAGAGGGAAGCCCACATAAAGGAACCTTTACAGCGCTCTCTAATGAAGGCCTATAGAGGGAAGCCCACATAAAGGAACCTTTACAGCCCTGTCTAATGAAGGCCTGTAGAGGGAAGCCCACATAAAGGAACCTTTACAGCCCTGTCTAATGAAGGGCTATAGAGGGAAGCCCACATAAAGGAACATTTACAGCCCTGTCTAATGAAGGCCTATAGAGGGAAGCCCACATAAAGGAACCTTTACAGCCCTGTCTAATGAAGGCCTATAGAGGGAAGCCCACATAAAGGAACATTTACAGCCCTGTCTAATGAAGGCCTATAGAGGGAAGCCCACATAAAGGAACCTTTACAGCGCTGTCTAATGAAGGCCTATAGAGGGAAGCCCACATAAAGGAACCTTTACAGCGCTGTCTAATGAAGTCCTATAGAGGGAAGCCCACATAAAGGAACCTTTACAGCCCTGTCTAATGAAGGCCTATAGAGGGAAGCCCACATAAAGGAACCTTTACAGCCCTGTCTAATGAAGGCCTATAGAGGGAAGCCCACATAAAGGAACATTTACAGCCCTGTCTAATGAAGGCCTATAGAGGGAAGCCCACATAAAGGAACATTTACAGCCCTGTCTAATGAAGGCCTATAGAGGGAAGCCCACATAAAGGAACCTTTACAGCCCTGTCTAATGAAGGCCTATAGAGGGAAGCCCACATAAAGGAACCTTTACAGCCCTGTCTAATGAAGGTCTATAGAGGGAAGCCAACATAAAGGAACCTTTATGATTGCATCTTATTATTTGGTCCTACCAAATGCATCTCTAGTGCTTGACACTAACAATGAAGACACCTTGAAAAAGAAACGAGAGGGAGTAAGGCTGGCAGCGCTCCCTGTCCCTGTATGGGAAATTGAAAAGCATGGCTTTCAATAATCATTCAAATCTAATTTTGCATCTGTTGTGCGGTCCCATTTCCAAACACAGATGACATGGATTACAAAAGAGCTTGTGAGTAGGAGGCACACTGAGATTAGACGTTTGTATGACAAATGCTGGGCACATGTGCATGTATTTAATATCTAATAGCTGTGCCAGGGGGATGGAGAGAGTGCTCTGGTTTTGAATGGGGAGTTTCTCACACACAGAAAAAGCTCTCTCCTCTGTTCACTAATCAGACCCTTGTCTCTCTATCCTTTCTCCCCAACACCAAAACCTCCCTCCCACCCTAATTCTCCCTCATTCCCTCACCCCCTCTTCATCTCTGTCCTTTTCTCCCCCCCCCCCCTCTCAGGCCTGGAGTTCCCCTGGGGGCCCAAGCCCTTTGCAGAGGTGGTGGCCGGCCCTCTGCTCAGGAACAACAGGCAGACGACAGACATCAGCTCATTGGAGGGCCACTATGTGGGAGTGTATTTCTCAGCACACTGGGTAATTGGTGGGGTGGGGGCCGGGAAGGACACACACATGCAGGGAGGGAGGGAAAGGACCCTCATTTTCCTTTTCAGGCATCCAGCTGCCCCCGATATGAGCAGTAGCCTTGTGAAAACAAAGGCATCAGTGAAAGCCAGGGCGGGGCGGCAGGGCACAGCGGGAGGAAACACAGCAGCCGGTAGCCAGGAATGGACAGAGTAGTTAGGGGACTTCCATTGTCTGGGACTACAGTAGCTAGTTATTCCACTCCTTGCTGTCATCACCAACTAGTGCCCTTTTAAAGTGAGCAGTGGGCGTCCGATCCATTGTCTCTGTCAGTGCTGGGCTTGCCCATCCGTGTGAAGGTCGTGACTTGGTGATGCATGAAAGGCTTGTGTCACTGATGAGCTCAGCTGATGACACACACACACACAGGCCGCAGACACCCCTCCAGCTGCCAGTGCTGCCTTCAGCTCCAGAGACCAGTCAGCACCAAGCCATAACGCACTGACTGGTCCACTTTCCAAACCAATACAAATTTGTACATTTTATTTGTCACATGCTTCACAAACAACAGGTGTAGACTAACAGTGAAATGTTTACTTACAGGTCCGTTTTCCAACGATAAAGAGTTAAAGATAAAATATAAAAAGTGACATGAGGAATAAATAAATAGTGAATAACAATGAGTAAAAATAGCATGGCTATATACAGGGAGTACCAGTTCCAAGTCAATGTGCAGGGGTATGAGGTAATTGAGGTAATTATGTACATATAGTGAGGGATTTTGTACGTTTGCCCACTGACAAAGAAATTATCAATCTATAATTTTAATGGTAGGTTTATTTGAACAGTGAGAGACAAAATAACAACAACAACAAATCCAGAAAAACACATGTCAAAAATTTTATAAATTGATTTGCATTTTAAAGAGGGAAATAAGTATTTGACCCCCTCTCAATCAGAAACATTTTTGGCTCCCAGGTGTCTTTTATACAGGTAACGAGCTGAGATTAGGAGCACTCCCTTTAAGAGTGTGCTCCTAATCTCAGTTTGTTACCTGTATAAAAGACACCTGTTCACAGAAGCAATCAATCAGATTCCAAACTCTCCACCATGGCCAGGACCAAAGAGCTCTCCAAGGATGTCAGGGACAAGATTGTAGACCTACACAAGGCTGGAATGGGCTACGAGACAATCGCCAAGCAGCTTGGTGAGAAGGTGACAACAGTTGGTGCGATTATTCGCAAATGGAAGAAACAAAGAATATCCCTCGGCCTGGGGCTCCATGCAAGATCTCATCTCGTGGAGTTGCAATGATCATGTGAATGGTGAGGAATCAGCCCAGAACTACACGGAAGGATCTTGTCAATGATCTCAAGGCAGCTGGGACCATAGTCACCAAGAAAATAATTGGTAACACACTACGCCGTGAAGGACTGAAATCCTGCAGCGCCCGCAAGTTCCCCCTGCTCAAGAAAGCACATATACATGCCTGTCTAAAGTTTGCCAATGAACATCTGAATGGTTCACAGGACAACTGGGTGAAAGTGTTGTGGTCAGATGACACCAAAATGGAGCTCTTTGGCATCAACTCAACTCGCTGTGTTTGGAGGAGGAGGAATGCTGCCTATGACCCCAAGAACACCATCCCCACCGTCAAACATGGAGGTGGAAACATTATGCTTTGGGGGTGTTTTTCTGCTAAGGGGACAGGACAACGTCACCGCATAAAAGGGACGATGGACGTCAAATCTTGGGTGAGAACCTCCTTCCCTCAGCCAGGGCATTGAAAATAGATCGATATTCCAGCATGACAATGACCCAAAACACACAGGCAAGGCAACAAAGGAGTGGCTCGAGAAGAAGCACTTTAAGGTCCTGGAGTGGCCTAGCCATGGACTGCAAAGGGAAACCCAGCCACGAGCTGCCCAGTGACGCGAGCCCACCAGACAGGCTAAATGCCTTTCATGCTCGCTTTCGAGGCAAGCAACACTGAAGCACCAGCTGTTCTGGACAGCTGTGTGATCTCGCTCTCCGTAGCTGATGTGAGCAAGACCTTTTAAACAGGTCAACATTAACAAGGCTGCGGGGCCAGAAGGATTACCAGGACGTGTACTCTGAGCATGGTGGACCAACTGGCAAGTGTCTTCACTTTACATTTTCAACCTCTCCCTGACCGACTCTGTTATACCTACATGTTTCAAGCAGACCACCATGATTTCTTGGGCACAAGGACTAACAGTAACCTGCCTAAATTACTACCGCCCCTTAGCACTCATGTCGGTAGCCATGAAGTGCTTTGAAAGGCTGGTCATGGCTCACATCAATACCATCGTCACACTGCCCTTTCCCAACAGGACAAAAGGAACACCTATGTGAGAATGCTGTTCATTGACTACAGCTCAGCATTCAACACCATAGTGCCTACAAAGCTCATCACTAAGCTAAGGACCCTGTGACTAAACTCCTCCCTCTGCAACTGGATTCTGGACTTCTTGACAAGCTGCCCCCAGGTGGTAAGGGTAGGCAACAGCACATCTGCCACGCTGATCCTCAACACGGGGGCCCCTCAGGGGTGCGTGCTTAGTCCCCTCCTGTACTCCCTGTTCACCCATGACTGTGTGGCCAAGGACGACTTCAACATCATTATTAAGTTTGCTGACAACACAACGGTGGTGGCCTGATCACCGACAACGATGAGACATCCTATAGGGAGGAGGTCAGAGACCTGGCAGTGTGGTGCAAGGACAACCACCTCTCCCTCAATGTGAGCAAGACAAAGGAGCTGACTGTGGAGAACAGGAAAAGCAGGGTCGAACAGTCCCCCATTAACATCAGGGCTGTAGTGGGGCGGGTCGAGAGATTAAATTTCCTTGATGTCCACATCATCTACAACAAACTATCATGGTCCAAAAACACCAAGAAAGTTGTGAAGAGTGCACAAAAATGCCTTTTCCCCCTCTGGAGACTGAAAAGATTTGGCATGGGTCCCCAGATCCTCAAAGGGTTCTACAGCTGCACCATCGAGAGTATCCTGACCGGTTGCATCAGCGCTTGGTATGGCAACTGCTCAGGATCTGACCGTTAGGCGCTACAGAGGGTAATGCCTTCTGCCCAGTACATCACTGTGGCCAAGCTTCCTGCCATCCCTGTTCTCTCTGCTACCGCACAACAAGAAGTACCGGAGCGCCAAGTCTCGGTTCAAAAGACTTCTTTACAGCTTCTACCCCCAAGCCATAAGACTGCCAAACAATAAAATTGCACCCCGGACTATTTACATTGACCCCCCCCCTTTGTTTGTACACTGCTGCTGCTCGCTGTTTGTTTATCTATGCATAATCACTTTACCCCTACCTACATGTACAAATGACCTTGACTAACCTGTACCTCCGCACATTGACTCTGTACCAGTACCCCCTGTATATAGCCTCGTTGTTGTTATTTTGTTACTTTTTATTTAATTTTGTGTTACTTGTTATTTAATTTTTCACTTAAGAAAATATTTACTAAATAAACTAATCTCTTTCTTGAACTGCATTGTTGGTTAAGGGATTGTAAATCAACATTTCATGGTCACACGGTAAGGTACCTGTGATACCTGTTGTATTCAGTGCATGTGACAAATACAATATGATATAGTTATGTATATTATTTTAAGGCTACATTCCCCTCTCTTAAGTGTAAATTCACCACACCATTAATAGACAGTTCCAAGCGTGAAATGGCCAGCACTTGGCCATTGGATTACTTTTACCAACAACCTGAAGTGACCCTCGACAGGATAGAGTAGGTGACCCAGTTCCTCACTGACTTTACCCTCGTTACTAGCTATGTGTGTGTGAGCGCTGTGTTTGTGTCACTGAGGCTGAGAAAGAAAAGGAGGAAATGGAGAATGGATAGAGAAAATATACTGTAAGAGGGAGAGACTGATGAGTGAGACTGGTCTGGTTTGTTTTCTTCAGCCACAGATCTGCCACCGCTGGCACTCTGATACCATCTTAATGCCAGCCGCTCTGCTCCTCCACGCTCGCACGCACTCATGGAGGGAACACAACACACACACACACTAGACCAGAGACTATGAAGTCATTCTCCCTGCTTGACTTGAGAGGGCTCTCAAAATACACACTCACAACAACAAATGCCTCCAAGCCAAGACCATCCTGAGTTCAATCCCGAGCACTTAGGTTCTCACATTTGAATGGCCCAGGAAACAAAATGTAAATGTTAGTCCTGGTTCCTGGTGAAACATTGGAGTGATGTACTGCAGATAGTCAGTCAGAAAACACACCCAAGGCCATGTTATAATATATACAGCCACAGTTGTGTGTATATATATATACACCACAGTTGTGTGTATATATATATACAGCCACAGTTGTGTGTATATATATATACAGCCACAGTTGTGTATATATATATATATACAGCCACAGTTGTGTATATATATATATATACAGCCACAGTTGTGTATATATATATACAGCCACAGTTGTGTATATATATATATATATACAGCCACAGTTGTGTGTATATATATATACAGCCACAGTTGTGTGTATATATATATACACCACAGTTGTGTGTATATATATATACACCACAGTTGTGTGTATATATATATACACCACAGTTGTGTATATATATATATACAGCCACAGTTGTGTGTATATATATATACAGCCACAGTTGTGTATATATATATATACAGCCACAGTTGTGTATATATATATACAGCCACAGTTGTGTATATATATATACAGCCACAGTTGTGTGTATATATATATATATATATATATATATACAGCCACAGTTGTGTGTATATATATATACACCACAGTTGTGTGTGTATATATATATACAGCCACAGTTGTGTATATATATATATATATATATATACAGCCACTGTTATGCAGGTGAATGAGGACCCAAAAGCGACTTGGCGAAAACAGAGTCTTTAATCCAGTAAAGTAAAAATACAATCAAATAAAACAATTTCCACTCGTAATGACGAGAACCGACTGGAGACTTGATCTTGAACTGCAGGTTGCCTCGGGAAGGCACTTGAACTTAGCAGACTCAGACACCTGCTCACCACGCAGCATCTGAGGGAAACACGACACGACAGGGCGATACATAGACACAGCACGGTGAACAATAGACAAGGATCCGACAGGACAGGAACGGAAAACAAGGGAAGAAATAGGGACTCTAATCAGGGGAAAAGATAAGGAACAGGTGTGGGAAGACTAAATGATTGATTAGGGGAATAGGAACAGCTGGGAGCAGGAACGGAACGATAGAGAGAGGAGAGAGAGGGAGGGGGAGAGAGAGGGATAGAAAAAGGGAACGAACCTAATAAGACCAGCAGGGGGAAACGAACAGAAGGGAAAGCATAATGACAAGACAATATATGACAAAACATGACAGTACCCCCCCACTCACCGAGCGCCTCCTGGCGCTCTCGAGGAGGAACACTGGCGGCAACGGAGGAAATCATAGATCACAAACGGTCCAGCACGTCCCGAGAAAGAACCCAACTCCTCTCCTCAGGACCGTAACGGAAAACGATAAAAAGGGAAACTAGGGTACTACTCTAAAAAAAAAATGAGACACGGGTAGAGAACTGAAAACTTTAGAGCAAACAGGACCAAACAGGCCAGGAGAGTAACAACTAGAGACAGACTGAGACACAGCAAGGGCAGGAACAAGAACAGGAGAGATGCGATGGCAGGGAACAGACTGAGACCCAGCAAGACCAGGAGCAGAAGCAGAAAAAAAAATTACCAGACTTCTTCTGCGCGCAGTCCGAACACGCAGCCACGAAACGGTGCGTGTCACGCTCCTGAGTAGGCCACCAAAACCGCTGGCGAATAGAAGCAAGCGTACCCCGAACGCCGGGATGGCCAGCTAACTTGGCAGAGTGAGCCCACTGAAGAACAGCCAGACGAGTAGAAACAGGAACGAAAAGAAGGTTACTAGGACAAGCGCGCGGCGACGCAGTGTGCGTGAGTGCTTGCTTAACCTGTCTCTCAATTCCCCAGACAGTCAACCCGACAACACGCCCAACAGGAAGGATCCCCTCGGGATCGGTAGAAGCCACAGAAGAACTAAAGAGACGGGATAAAGCATGAGGCTTGGTGTTCTTAGTACCCGGGCAATAAGAAATAACGAACTCGAAACGAGCGAAAAACAACGCCCAACGAGCATGACGCGCATTCAGTCGTTTGGCAGAACGGATGTACTCAAGGTTCCTTTGGTCAGTCCAAACGACAAAGGAACGGTCGCCCCCTCCAACCACTGTCGCCATTTGCCTAGGGCTAAACGGATGGCGAGCAGTTCGCGGTTAGCCACATCATAGTTACGTTCCGACGGTGACAGGCGATGAGAAAAATACGCACAAGGGTGGACCCCATCGTCAGTATCGGAGCGCTGGGACAGAATGGCTCCCACGCCCACCCCCGACGCGTCAACCTCAACAATAAACTGTTTAGTGACGTCAGGTGCAACAAGGATAGGAGCGGATGCAAAACGCTTCTTAAAGAGATCAGAACAACAATCATACGACCGGTGAGGAGGAAGGGAGTTGGTTCTGGACCGACTGAAGACCGTGCGCAGACCATGATATTCCTCCGGCACTCCTGTCAAATCACCAGGTTCCTCCTGAGAAGAGGGGACAGAACAAACAGGAGAAATAGCAGACATTAAACACTTCACATGACAAGAAACGTTCCAGGAAAGGATAGAATTACTAGACCAATCAAAAGAAGGATTATGACACACTAGCCAGGGATGACCCAAAACAACAGGTGTAAAAGGTGAACAAAAAATCAAAAAAGAAATGGTCTCACTATGGTTACCAGATACAATGAGGGTTAAAGGTAGTGTTTCATATAATATACTGGGGAGAGGACTACCATCCAAGGCAAACATGACCGTGGGCTCCCCTAACTGTCTGAGAGGAATGTCATGTTCCCGCGCCCAGGCTTCGTCCATAAAACAGCCCTCTGCCCCAGAGTCTATTAATGCACTGCAGGAAGCTGCCGATCCGGTCCAGCGTAGATGGACCGGTAAAGTAGTACATGTACTTGACGGAGAGGACCGTCTAGTAGCGCTTATCAGTCGCCCTCCGCTTACTGATGAGCTCTGGCCTTTAACTGGACATGAAATGACAAAATGACCAGCGGAACCGCAATAGAGACCGAGGCGGTTGGTGATTCTCCGTTCCCTCTCCTTAGTCGAGATGCGAATACCCCCCAGCTGCATGGGCTCAACACCTGAGTCAGTGGGGAAAGACGGTAGTGTCGGAGAGAGGGGAGATACAGTTAACGCGAGCTCTCTTCTATGAGCTCGGTGACGAAGATCTACCCATCGTTCAATGCGAATAGCGAGTTCAATCAAAGAATCCACGCTGGATGGAACCTCCCGAGAGAGAATCTCATCCTTAACCTTAGCGTGGAGTCCCTCCAGAAAACGAGCGAGCAACGCCTGCTCGTTCCAGTTACTGGAGGCAGCAAGAGTGCGAAACTCTATAGAGTAATCCGTTATGGATCGATTACCTTGACATAGGGAAGACAGGAACCAGGAAGCTTCTTTCCCAAAAACTGAGCGATCAAAAACCCTTATCATCTCCTCTTTAAAGTTCAGATAATTGTTAGTACACTCAGCGCTTGCCTCCCAGATAGCTGTGCCCCACTGCCGAGCGACCAGTAAGGAGTGATATGACGTAGGCAATCCGAGCTCTCTCTCTTGAGTATGTGTTGGGTTGGAGAGAGAACACGATATCACACTGGGTGAGAAAGGAGCGGCACTCAGTGGGCTGCCCAGAATAACATGGTGGGTTATTAACCCTAGGTTCCGGAGGCTCGGAAGAACCGGA
This sequence comes from Oncorhynchus gorbuscha, assembly GCF_021184085.1. NCBI lineage: Eukaryota > Metazoa > Chordata > Actinopteri > Salmoniformes > Salmonidae > Oncorhynchus > Oncorhynchus gorbuscha. Next base: position 33,058,529 of record NC_060185.1, read on the forward strand.
AGTAGCTGGTGACACGAGACGAAGACTCTGATACTGTCCTGAGAGGTCCGAAACCTGAGCGGCCAGGTTCTCCACGGCATGGCGAGCAGCAGACAATTCCTGCTCGTGTCTGCCGAGCATCGCTCCCTGGAACTCGAGAGTAGAGTAGAGAGAATCCATAGTCGCTGGGTCCATTCTTGGTCGGATCCTTCTGTTATGCAGGTGAATGAGGACCCAAAAGCGACTTGGCGAAAACAGAGTCTTTAATCCAGTAAAGTAAAAATACAATCAAATAAAACAATTTCCACTCGTAATGACGAGAACCGACTGGAGACTTGATCTTGAACTGCAGGTTGCCTCGGGAAGGCACTTGAACTTAGCAGACTCAGACACCTGCTCACCACGCAGCATCTGAGGGAAACACGACACGACAGGGCGATACATAGACACAGCACGGTGAACAATAGACAAG